>NC_041397.2:53927877-54077877 GCF_900747795.2 Erpetoichthys calabaricus | reverse complement strand
CATTTTCTATTGCTCTGGCAGTGCTCATCCTGTTCCTCCTTGCCCAAAGGAGCAGATACTGGACCTGCTGATGGGTTAAGGACCTTCTACAGACCTGTCCAGCTCTCCTAGAGTAACTGCCTGTCTCCTGGAATCTCCTCCATTCCCTTGAGACTGTGCTGGGAGACACAGCAAACCTTCTGGCAATGGCAGATATTGATGTGCCATCCTGGAGAAGTTGGACTACCTGTGTAACCTCTGTAGGGTCCAGGTATCGCCTCATGCTACCAGTAGTGACACTGTCCATAGCCAAATGCAAAACTAGTGAAAAAACAGTCAGAAAAGATGAGGAGGGAAAAATGTCAGTGGCCTCCTCCTGTTAAACCATTCCTGTTTTGGGGGTCATCTCACTGTTGCCCCTCTAGTGCACCTGTTGTTAATTTCATTAATACCAAAGCAGCTGAAACTGATTAACAACCCCTCTGCTACTTAACTGACCAGATCAATATTCCAGAAGTTTCACTTACTTGATGCTATAGTGTTCCTTTAATTTTTTTGAGCAGTATATATATTTTTACATGCTCTGTCTTGTGTTTTTTTTAATCTGAGGTATGTGATTAGCTGTTGTGTGTATGTCAATTATGTAACTTATCATTGGAGGGTCACCAAATTCCTTTTATATGTGCATACTTGGCCAATAAACCTGATTCTGATTCTGAAAAAAAGCTCCTACTACTAAATTCATAAATTTAGGTTTAGGAAGACTTTATTAACCCAAAGGAAAATTTGTCATAAATAAGTGTACACCGATTTGATTTTACTATTTGAATTTTTGCTATTAAGAGCTCTTAATCGTTTTGCGCAGTATTAATTACTTTGCTTTTTCATGAAGACGTACTTCTTTTACTGACTCTCTAAGACATTTGTCAGCATCGCACCAACGGAAGTTTCAACATATGAGGGGTTATAACACAAAGACTTTCCTTTGTAATTGTTATAATTTCGAAATTACAATTACAATTAGAGGTGAAGATTACTCAAAATTATTAGTCATTTTCATAGTCCTGAACAGGGTCGAGGAGGGGCTGCTGGAGCCTACCACAACTTGCATAGGGTGCAAGACAGGAACAAATCCTGGACAAGGTGCCAATCTATCACAGGGTGAAAACACACACACACACACACACACACACGCACGCACACACACACACACACACCCACCCCAACCACATACTTAGGCTAATTCAGGATTGCCAATTTACCTAACCTGCATGTCTTTGGACTGTGGGAGGACACCAGAGTGCCTTGAGGAAACCCACACAGACACGGGGATGTAGACTCCTCACAGGGAGGACTGGGGACATGAACCCTGGTCTCCTAACGGTGAAGCAGCAGCACTACCACTGCACCACCAATTATTAGTTAGGTTTTTAAAAATGTAAACCGCAAAGATTGACTTTGAACACAGGAAACAAAACACAATAAAAGTAATGATAATAATAAAACTTACCAGGATTTACTTTTAGTGTAAGTTTGTACACATTTGTAACTTCTCCGTATGTACAACTACAAGTATATATTCCTGCATCACTCTGTTTTATTTTTGGCATATGAAAATGGTCATTTCTCAACAGAATGTTGTTAGGAAATTCAAAAGTTTGAATTGGTGGTTTCCTTTTTTCCAATATGGCACTGACTTTATTCTTTCCTGATGTTTCCCAAGCCAGGTTACAATCTTGAGGACTGAACTTAGACAACATACAAGAAATATTCCATTCCCGACCTTCTTCAATCTGCAGTTCTGAAATACAATGTAACAAAAATAGCTTGTAGTTTTTCAAGATGTAGATTTTATTTTGTAAAATATAATAAATATTTATATTGTGAAGAACTGTCTGGGTTGTCAGTGTTTCCAGATGTGTAACTGGAATGAGGGCGGTACAGGACAAGCTAAGACAAAAAACAGAGAAAGAGGAAAGCACTTTTGATACTAGTAGAAAACTACATCCTACTAAAAGAAAATTTCACTTCTATGGTTGATGTGTTTGTGGTTCTAATGGATACCCTGGAATTAATTTACTTGAGGGCACCCAACTCAGAGAAATCAAAGCGACTTGGATAGATGATAGATGTTCCTAGTTAGAAAGGCAGGGGCTATGGTGCCTTTCTTAGGGTGGTGAATGCAAGGACTATTAGGAGGCCAGTCAGAGCTCACCAGACCATTATGTGTCATTCAAAGAGTGAAACCATATTACCTTTGAAGGGCAGTCAGATCAGTATCTACGCAAGAGAAACAGCCATTTAGAAGATGTAAGAGCTACATGGAATTAGGGTACAGAGGTAACTGGGACCACAAGGGAAAGTACCAGCCAGGTGAGATGTGACTCTGGAGCGGTGTCTGAAAGAAGCTACTATTTCAATGTTTCATTAATAGGCAACATGAAAGTAACCCTGGCATGGGATTTCAAGCCACTTAAAGCAATTGTATTAATGAGTCTACAATCCAATGGTGTATGAAACAAAGGCCAAAATTCAGGTGGAAGAGATACTATGATAAAGACAGAGAGAGAGGGAGACAAAGCTGGAAGGGAGGATGCTATGAAATTGGATGAGCAAGCCACTCCATCTGACGGGACACACAGTGACCAAGTACCTGTGATGGCAGGCTCAGATAGGCTAGGTGTTTGTTTAATATTTGTTCCTTCTTTTGTGCTTTGCATTTCACTCTGTTCTGGTCCCTTCCTTTGTATTTTATGTTTATAATAAGCACATCCATTTTACGTGTAATCAAGTGTCATTTACATTGTTCAAAGTATGGAGATATTCAAGGATATTGCTCTCCATTCACAATACACACATATTCTATAACTGATACTGAACATTTTCATCTGAACTATTAAAATGTTACTTTATATACAAAAATTTATAATTAATGACAATTACCTTGTCTTGTTAACATTGTTTCCCATTGTGACTGCCAAGTTTTGATTTTACAACTGTAGTTCCGAACATTTGTGCTGTTTTTCATGCCCTCTTTTGTTAGCTTACTAACAACAGAATACAGTCTGTTGACATCAGTGCTGTTGGTGGTGAACTCCTTATATGATTCATTTGTAGGATAGGACCACGTTACAGAGGGAGCAGGATAAATACCAGATGAACGACACTCAATCTCTTCTGTGTCTCCCGTTTCTTTTGCCTCAATGTGTACGTATGTGACAGGAGCTAAAAATGTAGAAATTTGCAGTTTATAAAAAATCCAAATGGCATTAATGTCTCTAACACAAAGAACCATATCTTCATATACAGAATACATTTCCAAGTAAGATGGTAGGCAGTAGGAATTACAGTTTTACTCGTGCAGATCGCCAAGGAAAGAGAGGAGGCGTCTTGGCAAACATTTACTCTAGCCGGTTAAAATGTAAAGATGTCAGTTTTGGTAAATTCAAGTCCTTTGAGTATCTCGCCGTTATATTCATGGAGATTCTCACGTTCTAGTATTATCCGTGTATAGACCTCCTAAATTCAACGCATCTTTCTTTGAGGAATTCTCTGACTTAATGTCAATTTTAATTACGAACTATGACACATTCTTAATAGTCGCCGACTTTAATTTTCATATAGATAATCAGTGTGACCAAAAAGTAAAAGAATTTATGAACCTCCTGGACTCTTTTGATTTGAGACAGGTCGTTAATCAGCCTACACATAAAGCAGGTCATACGTTAGACTTAGTAATTACTAAAGGACTAAAAGTTGATATAAAGCAGGTCATTGATACGGGTCTATCAGACCATTTTCTTCTACTTTTTAATAAAGAAATAATGATAGAAAACACTCATGAGAAGCATATTGTTAAAAAATGCTTCTTTGACTCATCAGCAGCTTTAAAACTTACAAACATTCTAAGCAATCAGTCCGTTTATAGAGCCAACTATAATAGCGAGGATAATGTAAATAATAAGGTGGAAAGATTTAATACTAAAGTGAGAGCTGCTGTTGACTTAGTTGCACCTGAAAAGACAGTTAAAAAATCTTCTAGCATTGTTATACCATGGAAGACCCAAAGAGTGTCTGATTTAAAGAGAACATGCCGTAGAGCTAAGCATAAAATGGAGGAAAACTAAACTAACTATTGGCTATGAAATATTAAAAGTTAAAATAACAGAATACAATAACACAGTCCGTCTTGAGAGGCGCTGCTATTTCTCTAAGATTATAAATAACAATGCTAGTAATCCCAGAGTCTTATTCTCAACGATTGATCGTCTGTTAAACCCTTGTAACTCACAGGAATGCCTCCTAAGTACTTCCAGTAAAACCTGTGAGGCTATCGCTGTATTTTTCAATCAAGAAATTAATGATATTAGAAATAACATAGTATATCTCCCCAACACTAAGGATCCTCCTAAACCCCAGTACCCATTATAAACAAACTAAACTCTTTCACTAGGATAGATTTACCTGATTTACATAAAATAATTTCTCAAATGAAACCCTCCACCTGTGCCCTTGACCCAATACTAACAAATTTTTTCAAAGAAGCATCGGGCGTGCTAATCTATACTAATAAAAGGCAAAGCCCTCACTGACTCACTCACTCACTCACTCACTCACTCACTGACTGACTGACTCACTCATCACTAATTCTCCAACTTCCCGTGTAGGTGGAAGGCTGAAATTTGGCAGGCTCATTCCTTACAGCTTACTTACAAAAGTTAGGCAGGTTTCATTTCGAAATTCAAAGCGTAATGGTCATAACTGGAACATATTTTTTGTCCATACACTGTAATGGAGGAGGCGGAGTCACATATCGCGTCATCACGCCTCCTACGTAATCACGTGAACTAAAAACAAGGAAGACATTTACAGCACGAGTCACACGCGGGAACGAAGGTAAATGACGTTAATTTTTGACTGTCTTTTAATACTGTGTAAGCATACATATTAACACATGTGCAATTAAACGTGTGCATTTACGGGGTGATTTCTCAGGCTTAAAAGCTCACCTTTTATCAAACGCGGGAAGAAAGGTAACTGACGTTGTTCACTGTCTTTTAATACTGTGTAACCATACATATTAACACATGTCCAATGAAACGTGTGCATTTACGGGGTGATTTCTCAGGCTTAAAAGCTCGCCTTTTACTAAAAAGGTAAATGCAAAACTATTTTCAATCAGTTTATTGAAACGCTCCCGTTAAGGATTGCAATAACATATTCGCGAGATAAAAGAACGAAGTAGGGGGAAATGGAGCAACAGCCGCAAACAGCAAAAAATTAATTAAACAATTGAGAACGGAGCGAGTTAAGCATACAAGCATGTTCATAAGGGAAACAAATCACGGTGTAAAACGTAACTTTAAATTAAGTTTATAGAAACGCTCCCGCTGCGGATTGCAATAACATATTCGCGAGATAAAAGTTTAATGAGAAGACACGAGGTATAAACGAACCACACGCCGTGGCGCAACGTTAGGGGCAACAGTTTCAACCATTCTATGATCTGCTTCTCGCAACTGAAAGACGGCACATGGCGGATGTTAGCCGACTTGCTGACCGCAACGTTAGGGGCTTCAACTATGGCGCTGACGCCACATCTCAGTGCCAACACTTTGCAGACTCTACTTAAAAGACACGCCCTCCTCACTGGACAGTTAAAAACACCAATCAAACTAACGATGACATCAAGTATTACCCAATCCAAAGTAGGAAAGGAGGCATCTTCATAAAATGCGTGTGGGATGATTTGCATGAGACGCTGCTTTAAAAAAAAAATGATAAAAAAAATACGGGATAAATCCCGTCCAGTATTGATTCAAAACGGGACGCACAATTTCATTCTCAAACGCGGCACGATTCCGTATTTTAAAGGACGGGTGGCAACCCTACAGTGCCAGGTAACCACCCATACAATCAGATTGTGATTCAGACTAGGAATGCAATGAATGTAATTACCCCGATCTACATACAAGGCGAAAGTCTTGCAACATTCAAAGATGATGGTTTGCGATAAGTACACCATACAACATAAAAGAGCTTATGAAGCCTTGAACCGAAAAAAGCAAGATCTCAGAGATCGTAAAAAAAAAAATAGGAGGTAATGTCGTTTTACTCGCTGTAGATTTTAGTCAAACATTACCAGTTATTCCACGAGGGAGACCAGCAGATGAACTCAACGCGTGTTTAAAATCCATGCTTCTCCCACGCTCGGTTATATGTCGCGTGTTCTCGGGTAGGTGCACCAAAAAATGTATACATTTAAGCATGTAATGGGCAAACAAAAAATTAGGTATACCCGAAGGCACTGCAGTAGTACTTAATGTAACTTTACTTCTTAAATGTTAATGTTTTACTGTTTAATAATTTATACGCTTCTTATATGTTGTTCAAATTCTTTTATCAAAATACCACTGACAGCGCAATGCACGATAACATGGAGTGAATACACCATACGCATCCGCCCACGGCCGCCCTGGTGTGCGCAGATAGGAGTTGATTCTAAAATAAAATAAACATAAAAAGAGTAATACAATCATCACCCATAAAGCGGATAGCAGACGTGACGTATTATATGTGTACCAGATTTCAAGTCAATAGGTGAAACGGTTTGCAAGCTACAGGTGATTTAAAATCCTGGACAGACCAACGAAAAGCCACGGTAGCAAATTATAGAAGAAGATTTTACTGTTTAATAATTTATATTTATATGAAATGTGCTTCTTATATATTACTTCATATTCTCATATGATAATGATGTTAATGTTGTTTATATTGATTTCTATGTTATTGTAAGTGCATCTATGTGTGTATATGTATGTATGTATGCATGTATGTATGTATGTATGTATGTATGTATGTATGTATGTATGTGTATATATATATATATATATATATATATATATATATATATATATATATATATATATATAAAAAATATATATATAAAAAATATATGTGCATATGTATATATAATATATCTGTATATGTGTGTATATATATGTGTATATGTATATATATATGACAGCAACACTCATAACAATGACAACACAATTACATTGACAATCATGTTACGTTATTTTTAAAATGTTTCCTTTACTTTTTCATAACCTCTTTAACACACTACTTCTCCGCTGCGAAGCGCGGGTATTTTGCTATATATAATATATGTGTATATGTATGTATATATATATATATATATATATATATATATATGACAGCAACACTCATAACAATGACATCACAATTACATTGACAATCATGTTACGTTATTTTTAAAATGTTTCCTTTACTTTTTCATAACCTCTTTAACACACTACTTCTCCGCTGCGAAGCGCGGGTATTTTGCTAGTTGATAATATTCTTGACATAGTAAATTCGTCATTAGATACGGAGGTCTTCCCAGACTGTCTTAAGACTGCTGTAGTTAAACCCCTACTTAAGAAAAATAATCTCGACCCCTCTGCTCTTGAAAATTATAGACCCATCTCTAACCTGCCTTTCTTAAGTAAAATTCTAGAGAAGACAGTCATTATGCAGTTAAATGAGCACCTCAATAAACATGCTATTCTTGATAAATTTCAGTCAGGTTTTAGAACAAATCACAGCACAGAAACTGCACTCGTTAAAATAGTAAATGACTTGCGGGTAAATGCAGACAGGGGCCATTTATCTGTTCTCATCCTCTTAGAAATCGCCTTAGTCAATGGGTGGGCCTCTCTGGCAGCGTCTTAAATTGGTTTGACTCCTACCAGGCAGGGAGAAAATTCTTTGTTAGTTGTGATAATTATAATTCAAAGACACATGATATCCTATATGGTGTTCCACAAGGCTCTATCCTGGGTCCGCTGCTCTTCTCAATCTACATGCTTCCATTAGGTCAGATTATCTCAGGACACAACGTGAGCTACCACAGCTATGCTGATGACACACAGCTGTATTTATCAATAGCACCTGATGACACCCATTCTCTTGATTCACTAACACAATGTCTAACCTGTATCTCAGAATGGATGAATAGTAACTTTCTCAAATTAAATAAAGAGAAAACCGAAATCTTAGTGATTGGCAATAATGGATACAATGAGGCTATTAAAAATAAACTGGATGCATTAGGATTAAAAGTCAAAACGGAGGTAAAAAGCTTAGGGGTAACCGTTGACTGTAATCTAAATTTTAAATCGTATATTAATCAGATCACTAGGACAGCATTTTTTCACTTAAGAAACATAGCAAAAGTTAGACCTCTTATATCATTGAAAGATGCAGAGAAATTAGTTCACGTGTTTGTTTTCAGTCAACTAGATTACTGTAACGCACTCCTCTCAGGACTACCCAAAAAAGACATAAATCATGTGCAACTAGTGCAGAATGCAGCTGCTAGAATCCTTACCAGGAAAACAAAATCCGAGCACATTTCTCCACTTTTGATGTCACTGGTTACCTGTGTCATTCAGAATTGACTTTAAAATTCTGCTTATGGTTTATAAAGCCTTAAATAATCTCGCCCTATCTTATATATCGGAATGTCTGACACCTTATATTCCAAATCGTAACCTCAGATCCTCAACTGAGTGTCTCCTTAGAATTCCAAGAGCCAAACTTAAAAGAAGTGGTGAGGCGGCCTTCTGCTGTTATGCACCTAGAATCTGGAATAGCCTGCCAGTAGGAATTCGCCAGGCTAATACAGTGGAGCACTTTAAAAAACTGCTAAAAACACATTATTTTAACATAGACTTCTCATAACTTCACTGTAATTTAAATCCTGATACTCTGAATATCCAATTCATTATAATAACTATTCATTCAAAATCTGTACTAACCCCTACTCTCTCTTCTGTTTCCTTTTCCGGTGTCCTTTTGGTCTACCCAAAGCACCATGATGTTCCAACAATGATGGATGGATTAAAAGCCAGAAGTCTGTATGACCAGCACCATCAAGTGACTCCGTGAGAACCCTAACTACAAAGAGGACTATTTCATTTATGTTAGGTAGAATGCCCAGAGGGGACTGGGCGATCTAGTGGCCTGGAAAAACTTGCAGATTTTATTTTTTTCGGAGTTTTTTTTTTTTTTTTTTCTGTCCACCCTGGCCATCGGACCTTACTCCTTTTCTATGTTAACTAATGTTGTCTTATTTTAATTTCGTATTTTGTCTTTTATTTTTCTCATCTTCATTATGTAAAGCACTTTGAGCTACTTTTTGTATGAAAATGTGCTATATAAATAAATGTTGTTGTTGTTGAATTAGGAACCTTCAAGTCTCCACTTGATGATATTTTGGGGAATCTAAGTGAACTATATTGACAAGACTTGTTGGGCTGAGTGCCCTGTTCTTGGCAAAATTGTTCTAATGTTCTAATGACATAGTGAATGTTTAACTTTCTTCTACCCTTTAAGCTTAGAATATACAGTAAAGCCAAGATCATGATTGTTTACATGAGCCCACCAGGACTAAGCAAAAGGGATCATAGGAGAGGGTGGAAGAAGAGGGCCAGAGGATTTACATATTTTTCTATTATTTGCCGTAATACTGAAGCTGTTGATCAGAAAGAAGACTCCACTGCTAACTCTGCCTCTGCCACATGTTTTGTCTTTAATGGGACTCATCGACTCGTCAGCTGTTTCATTATGAAGAGTGGATGAAGACTTATTTATGTGCTGTGGGTTGTTTAGCCTTTGTCTTTGCACATTTTATCTAAAACCTGCTTCAAACAGGGGTTTCCTCTTGGAACTTCAGGTATTTCTCTGTTTTTGTTCTCATATTTTACACTTCAATTTGAAAATTAAATGACTCACCTGCCACGTTTAAATCAATGTATGTGTCATAGCTCCCTTCGAAAGTCCCAGCGTAACAGTGATAAGATTGTGCATCACCAATCTGAAGGTTTCTTAGCAGTAAGGAGGCATTTCCCTTCTGCAGCTCATCTTTAAACAACGATGTCCTGTTTTTGTATTGGTCCTCTTGTTCTTTCAGTTGATCGTTGCCATTATAAAAGCTGTGCACTACTTTTGCTCCTATCTGCCAGTGTATTACCACGTCAGTACCAGGGTTATATGAACATGGCAAAATGCAGTCTTTGGAGTAAAAGCAAATCACAGGCACACCTGAAAAAGAAACATCATAAAAAATATAAATCCATGGTGAAGTTAATCCCGCGTTGCTGACCTATGATGTGGGGAATTGCTTGGCTTGGTAAGCAGCTAAAGAAATTTCAGTGGAGGTTTTCCCACATGTAAATAAACAATGAAGGCTGTACAGTGAAAATTAATAAATATTTTACTTTTGTTAAGCACGTCAAATGATCTTTCTTTTTCTTGTAATAGACAATTGGAAATCCTTACTAAGAACCCACCAAGCAAGTGACACGAAAAAGGGTTGCAAAAAAGTACTTTTCTGTTACTTGAGGGGTATTTTCTGTAATTTGCAAAATGCCCCTTATTGCTTAATAAAATACCTCTGATTTTCAGTAAATGAAATCAAAAAGAAAACAACCTTGTCAGGACAGTGAAAATTACTTATTTGCTCTCACAAATAGCAGTGCAAACTACAAAAATGAAGCTTACAGATTTAATTTCCTTTCATCTTATTTTAAAGTAGAATGCTGATCCAACATTTCAACCTGAATTGAATAGGAACATTTGGTGTAATTCAATGTAGGAAAAATAAAAATATTACAAAGAGGACTCTTTGTTACATCAGCAATGCTGTGGACATTTTCAGGATATTCCAGGGAGACAAGTTCATCATCATTATTATTGTCATCGTTATTGTATATTCCATGCAAACGAAACATTTAAAGCTAACAATAATTAAAATGTTAGATAAATAAGAACATTCATAAACCATTATTAAAGATATTAGCCATTGCTCACGATTTTTATACACATGAGGCTTTGCCACTTGGTTTTCACTGTTCTTCACAAATTCATCATAAACAATGATGCTTAGGACTTTACTACTGTACAAGGGAACCAAACCTCAGTAAGCATTGCAATATATTCCAAATGTTTTACTTAGCACGCATTTCACATTTTATTTTGAGCCAAAGTAACTTCCAGTTTTCAATGGTTAGTAGATTGGTCTGTTTAAAAGTTATGGGCATATTGTTTTGGTGGTATTTTGTCCTTCATGTTTGCACAATGTGTTGCCATTGCCAGTCGTTTAATAAAAAAGGTGAGTTTTACATAGTGACTCGGGAGGTAGTGTGAGAAGAGATAAAAAGCATAACATTTGATAGAATTAGTGTCAAAAGCTTTATATTAGTATAAATATTGTGCATATTTTTTGAGGATTTCTTTACCCTGACTTTGTATTTTAAGGGACAAATCTTTTTGCATTAGGAGCGTTTTTGGTCTCTGTTCCCAGTTATTTACTTTACAATATAATACACTGTTTACTTGTTGTTTGTATTTCTCATGAAATGAGAACACTAATGAAAGAGAATTCTTTGACAAATGTAAGCTGGGCAAGGAAACTGGAATTCCGCCTCTAACAGGCTTACGGCGTCTTTAATGCATCAGGTAGTCTTCTCACTTTCTTTCCTAAACTATAAAATACTAGCCGACACCCGCCGTAGCATACGGCGGTGTAAGAATAGGAACGGAAAATGGTGAGAAAGGAATTCAGAAATCAAGAAGAAATAAATACTTCTTGAAAGTAAGTGTACATGTAGAATTTCCGGCCAACCAGGATTATATGTGAAAGTGATAAATAAAATCAGGCTTTCCGAATTTACGTACTATGGCCATGGCATCCTGATAGTTTTGTTGCATGTATCTTGGACTTCCTGGAAATGTGGACGGTAATATGATCATTTTGCCTACACGTACATTGTTATTTTCAGAGTTTGCTTGCAGTGCATTTGATAGTTCCACGCGCAGATCTTGTTGATGTAATCTGAGATAGTTGAGACGCGCACCTCTGTTTTAACATATGCATCTACGATGTACTGTTGGAATAGTTTGCCGCTGGAGTGCAAAATACTAAATGTATTCCTCATTGCTAATCTGTACACGTAAAATTGGCATTGATTAAGCCTTATTCGCTTGGCGGTTCTTTTATCGGGAACATGCTGTAAATCTTTGTGCCAGCCAATGTCTCCGTAAGGGAATAAAAGTGCATAATAAAAGTGGGTAAACCATAGGATCGCAATTCATATTGAGCGTGGAAATCTGCTTACAGGAGTTGCCTATGGGATAGATGCAAATGTCCCTTTCGGGAGACGTATTGCCATCTTCTCCGACGAAAATCACTGCAATGTCGGGGCATTGAATCATCGTAAATCCTGCCTAGGATTTTCCTTGAACACCATTTGTATAGATGCTGTTGGATTGGACTGAGCAATTTCATGCATGTGTTTGTATGATTTAGCGAAGGGGTTGATGGTTCTGAGCATGGAATCTAGCTGGAGAAGTACATTTTCACTGCATGCAGAGTTTGCTTTATTTTGTAAGCGTACTTCAGTAGCTTGCACTTTGTCAAAAACATACAACTGTCCATATCCTGGACAGGTAGAAGTGTTAGCGTATAGTGGAGAGATTTAGTGATAAATTTGCCCGTGTATTTTAAAACAGTATGGCCCATGGCCAGGAGGTTGAGTTATCTGTGCACCCATGGAAGAAAATGCTAAAGAAGAGTTGTATTCTCAAATGTGTTCACGATACTTTTTAGCTTCTGATGTTTGCCGTGTAAGAAGCTGTTGTAAAGACACAGGTGGTTACCGCAAAGGTGGTAAAGCTACTTTACCGTTGTGGCAGCACCTCGAGTACTTGTTGGATGTATTACGCTCAGCAGGCCAGTATAGTGCATGACATGGAAGAGGACGAATAGGAATTGAGAAATGCCATGTAGGCTGCGTGTGGGCTGGACCAGTTTTGAAGTGGAAGCAGGACGAACCAGAAGAGAAATATATATAAGAGATATAATAGTATCTTTAGTATAGTAATAGTAAAACATAAAATACTGTATATGCAATAATAGAAATATATACACACACAAATACACACACTCACTCTCACTGGCCAAATTACTAGGGACACTATACTAATACTGGTTAGGGTCTTCTTTCACTCTTAAAACAAGCAGTTAGAACAGTTCTTCATAGCATGGATACCACAAGATGTTGGAAACATTTCTTGGAGTTTCTGGCCTTTGTTGATATGATTCGATCATGCGGTTTTTGCAGGTTTGTCACCCTCACATTCATTCTGCAAATTTCTAATTCTACCACATTCAAAATGTGTTGTATCTTATCTTCTTTTTGGCCACTGAACTCACTGTCATGATCGTGAAACCAGTCAGACTATTTTTGCTTTGTGACATAGAGAGTTATCATTCTGGAAGTAGCTATTAGAAGATGGGTAAATTGTGGCCATGAAGAAATGCACATGGTCACCAACAATATTCAAATAGGCTAGGCATTCAAGCAATGATTGATTGGTATTGCTGGTCCCAAAGTCTGCCAAGAAAGTATTCCACAGACCATAACACCACCACCACCACACAAGGCAAATTGAATACATGGATTCATGCTATTGGTGCTTAATTCTGACCCTACCACCAATATGCATCAGCAGAAATCTATATTTACCAGACCAGACTATACTTTTACAGTCTTCAGTCTACAGTTTTGGTGAGCCTGTGCCCACTGCAGCATCAGCTTTCTTGGCTGACAAGAGTGGAACCCAATGTGGTCTTCTGTTGCAGCCCATCCACCTCAAGGTTCAATATGTGCATTTTGACATGCTTTTCTGCCACCACAGTTGTACAGAGTTGTTATCTGAGTTACCATAGCCTTTTTGTCAGCTCAAATCTGGTTGGCCATTCTCCTCTAACCCCTTTCATCAATAAGATGTTTTTCCATTTGCAGAACTGCCACTCATTGGACGTTATTTTGTTTTTCGCAACCATTCAGAGTAAACTCTAGCAGAATGTTGTGCATGAAAATCCCAAGAGATCAGCTGTTAGAGAAATACTCCAACCAGCCTGGCTGGCACCAACAATGATGCCACAGTCAAAATCATTGACATTACATTTTTTCCCTGTTGTGAGCGTGAACTGAAGCTCCTATATGCATTGTGCTTCTGTCACTTGATTGATTAAATAATTGTGTAGATAAGCAGGTGTACAGGTGTTCCTAATAATTTTCTCACCGTATGTATACTGTATAGATTGATATACTATATATACATATATATACAGTGCATCCGGAAAGTATTTACAGCGCATCACTTTTTCCACATTTTGTTATGTTACGGCCTTATTCCAAAATGGATTAAATTCATTTTTTTCCTCAGAATTCTACACACAACACCCCATAATGACAACGTGAAAAATGTTTACTTGAGATTTTTGCAAATTTATTAAAAATTAAAAAATTGAGAAAGCACATGTACATTAAGTATTCACAGCCTTTGCCATGAACCTCAAAATTGAGCTCAGGTGCATCCGGTTTCCCCTGATCATCCTTGAGATGTTTGGAGTCCACCTGTGGTACATTCAATTGATTGGACATGATTTGGAAAGGCACACACCTGTCTATATAAGGTTCCACAGTTGATAGTTCATGTCAGAGCACAAACCAAGCATGAAGTCAAAGGAATTGTCTGTAGACCTCCGAGACAGAATTGTCTCGAGGCACAAATCTGGGGAAGGTTACAGAAAAATTTCTGCTGCTTTGAAGGTCCTAATGAGCACAGTGGCCTCCATCATCCGTAAGTGGAAGAAGTTCGAAACCACCAGGACTCTTCCTAGAGCTGGCCGGCCATCTAAACTGAGCGATCGGGGGAGAAGGGCCTTAGTCAGGGAGGTGACCAAGAACCTGATGGTCACTCTGTCAGAGCTCAAGAGGTCCTCTGTGGAGAGAGGAGAGCCTTCCAGAAGGACAACCATCTCTGCAGCAATCCACCAATCAGGCCTGTATGGTAGAGTGGCCAGACGGATGCCACTCCTTGGTAAAAGGCACATGGCAGCCCGCCTGGAGTTTGACAAAAGGCACCTGAAGGACTCTCAGACCATGAGAAAGAAAATTCTCTGGTCTGATGAGACAAAGATTGAACTCTTTGGTGTGAATGCCAGGTGTCATATTTGGAGGAAACCAGGCACCGCTCATCACCAGGCCAATACCATCCCTACAGTGAAGCATGGTAGTGGCAGCATCATGCTGTGGGGATGTTTTTCAGCAGCAGGGACTGGGAGACTAGTCAGGATTAAGGGAAAGATGACTGCAGCAATGTAGAGACATCCTGGATGAAAACCTGCTCCAGAGCGCTCTTGACCTCAGACTGGGGTGACGGTTCATCTTTCAGCAGGACAACGACCCTAAGCACACAGCCAAGATATCAAAGGAGTGGCTTCAGGACAACTCTGTGAATGTCCTTGAGTGGCCCAGCCAGAGCCCAGACTTGAATCCGATTGAAAATCTCTGGAGAGATCTTAAAATGGCTGTGCACCGATGCTTCCCATCCAACCTTGATGGAGCTTGAGAGGTGCTGCAAAGAGGAATGGGCGAAACTGGCCAAGGATAGGTGTGCCAAGAATGTGGCATCATATTCAAAAAGACTTGAGGCTGTAATTGCTGCCAAAGGTGCATCGACAAAGTATTGAGCAAAGGCTGTGAATACTTATGTACATGTGATTTCTCAGTTTTTTTATTTTTAATAAATTTGCAAAAACCTAAAGTAAACTTTTTTCACGTTGTCATTATTGGATGTTGTGTGTAGAATTCTGAGGAAAAAAATGAATTTAATCCATTTTGGAATAAGGCTGTAACATAACAAAATGTGGAAAAAGTGATGCACTGTGAATACTTTCCGGATGCACTGTATGTAGGTTAACATTTGTACTGTATGTCATGACAGTTTATGTAACACACTAAATTTATATCTACATCTCTCAGGTATCTATTCAAAAGGTATTCACTCTGGGCACCTCTTACAGCTTCTCAATGAGTTAAATCTGGTAGGAGTAAAAAGACAGAGACAGGGAGAGACAGAGATATATGAATGCAGCAAGCATACTGCATACTAATAAGCTGGCAGGGGATGGTAGGCCTTGCTTAGTTAGAATGCCAAGTGCTAGAGGCACCAGCATATGTGAGAGCAGAATGCACACAATGCTACCCCAGGACAGTAGCTGACAGGTGTTTCAGCCACTGGTAGGGATGGTTGAACCTCTCCTTGTATAGAGCGTGAGACCACCTTTTGGCCATTACAGAGTGCACAGACTTGTGTGGGTGTCCGTGCTTCCACTCTGACACAGCAGAAGATGTGGAACAGCTTTGCATAGCTAGCAATTTAAGACAAACTTAAGCCTGAAGGGTACAGAGACACCATGGTCCACCACTGGAAGCAAACAGAAGGCTACCACAATAACTGAACTTGATTCCGCAATTGGTAGTAAGTGATCGTAGAGTGGAGTTAAAAGCGGCCTCTTAAACAGAGACCAGGGGCCTCATGTATAATGCCGTGCATAGAACTAACTCTTAATTATTGCGTAAGGACAAAAGCAGAAATGTGCTTACACAGAAAAAAAATTCAGATGCATAAATCTGTGCGAACGCCAACTTCCACGTTCTTCTGCTACATAAATCCCGATCAGCGGGAAAAGTAACGCACGTACACGCGCCTGCTGTCCCGCCCCAACTCCTCCCAGAATTACGCCTCTTTGAATATGCAAATCAATATAAATAGCCCTTAAGCGCAGCCTTCTGTGAAAAAACAATGGCAAAAGCATGGGGGAAAATAGAAAAATTTCAGCGAATACCAAGTGGAGGCAAGGAAAAACGTACTATTTGTTGGTTTAAACAGTGATATAATCAACAAAAGGAAGTTGATCGAGTGACAAGAGTGTCGGAGAAACTCGAAAGTTCAAGTTCAAAAAGTCACACAGTACCCAAAATAAAAAGAAGTGGTCAGATATCAAAGTCGCCAAGAAAAGGCGAGTCGTAGCCCACTGTCTGAGTGTCATATGAAAGCTTATTAAGGTACAGAGAAAAGAAAAAAAAATAGGGACACAGGAAAAAGCTCGAAATGCCAACTTTAATCTCAAAATTTCCACTTCAATCACGTAGTTTATTTTGTCGTTAAAGGAGAACATCATAAACTTAATCTTTAAATTGTTTAATTTACTAGTTTCTCAAATACCATCGTAACTAAAGTAGCACGTTAAATGCTTTGTTTTGTATGTGTTCTATTTGCTCTAGGTGTGTGAATCACTACGTGCTTCTTAAACGGACTTTCTCTTCCTCCAACAGGACACAGAATCCATTACATTCGTGATATTACAGCTCTCTGAATAATTAAAATACTGAGATGTATACTTGATATCATTTTCATGATGATAGGAATTAAAGCATGTTATTAAAAATGGGAGCACGGTGGCGCAGTGATAGTGACAAACAGACGCCATGTCCACAGATTGTTCCTCCCTCCCGCAAGATGCTTGCTGCGCCGTGCACGGTCTTCGATGAAATAATTTATTGCACCAGTACTGTCTCTTTCAAATGTACTAACCCTCAATTCCTGTCCTTACTTTTCTTTCTCCAAGTAACCAATAGCCACACAATCAGCTCTGTAATTGACGTTAAGCCATCTGTAACCTTAGAACGCAAATTCTTCAAAACTTTTAAGGAACATTGAAATATCTTCATAATACATGTTTAATTATTCTGTCCATCTATCTTTCCAGTGTCGTGCCAGCCCCAGTAAGAATATAGTGCGAGGCAGAAATAATCGGGGCGCCAGCTCGTCACTAGCGCTGTGACACCGTGTCCTCACATGTTTAATTATTAACAATATAGATTATTTAAATGATGTTAACATTTTATCTGTATAATGTAATAAACATATTTTGCTGCATTTCATCTTAAAAATATCATCATATATGTAAATACACGCTATATAAAGTGGCGCAGGTTGTGCAATATTATAACTGTATCACAAGTTTACAGTGAGGTGATTGTACTTGTAAGTACAAACAGTTCTGTAAGGAGCACTTGATGGACTGATTGAGTGTTTTATAGTTGTTGGGATGAAACTGTTTCTGAACCACGAGGTCCGTACAGGAAAAGCTCTGAAGCATTTGTCGTATGAGAGCAGTTCAAATAGCTTAATTCTCTTTCCGATCAGCTGCTCTGAGTGGTGCAGTGAGAGTAATATGGAAAAAGATGATCCGCTGTGGCAACCCGTAACGGGAGCAGCTGAAAGTAGAAGTAGAAGGTGCAGTGAGAGTAACAATGCTAAAGCAGCTATGGTATTTGGAATAGTTTGGCCATTCCGTGGACCATTATATTGTTACAGGTTAATTACAATCAGATGCCTTAAACTAATGAACAATATGCGGTTAATTTCAGTGTATATGATAAAGCCGCATCAGAGATGTGGATCTAAAAAGAAAGTGAAACCACACTGGAACAAAAGCACTGCTTTGACGCTGAGTGCCGCCAGTTTGCAAAACCGAGCAGAGAACTTGCGTACGCCAGGGTTGGAACTACCGTTGAAATGGTGTGTGGCTTTACGCCAAGTTTAGGTTTTATACATTGCAATTTGAGTGTGGAAATGGGCTTACGCAACATTTTTGTGCGTACACACTGTTTATACATGAGGCCCCAGGTGAGTAGGGCAGAGAGACAATTAACACTCACCTGGTAGGAGTTGGAAAAGCCAAGACTTGGAGATCAACAAAGTGATAGAGGGAGAGAGAAAGACAGAGACAGGACATAAAGCAGGCAAGACCCCCATCTTGATAGGCCATGTAAGCCTAGCAGGTTTATTTTGTACTTTTGTTGATTTTGTACTTTTAGTTCTCCCTTTTGTGTATCCTTCCCTGTTGTCTATTTTGTTATAAAGGCACTAATTTTAGTTCATTTTTTTGCTTTGTTTTGTCTTTCTGGGATCATTAATCTTTGCTCTAATTGTAAAATAAATTTAACATAGCATGACCTCTGTAAGTCTCCTTGGAAAACAGGAATATGACAAATAAACAAATAATATAGTTTAGAATATGACTAGGACTAGATTATTATTAGGTAATACTTGACATATAAAACTATATAACTGAAAGAAAACATACTTGCTTTTTCAAATGACTGTAAAATTGCATTAAGTATGAGAAAAATTCTGTATACACTACATTTTTACATATTTTATACTGTTACATTTTAGCATAGGATAAAAGTTAAATGCTACTAATGTTGTTAAAGACTGGATTTGCACATTTTAGGTTTTGAATGTCCAGTTGGAATGAAATGACCACCATGTGTCTGTCTTCAAATCTCACAATGCAATCTTTCACATATTGTTCCCTACTTAGGATAAGACATGAAATAAAAGTTACACAGTTAATTAAATAACTAATGTATGTAATTGTTACAGGTTTTCTTATTGTTTAAGCTATTTTTCATATCCTGTACAAATCTTACAGAAATGAGCAGCAAAACACAAGTACCTTGAAAAGTATATAATGGCAATGCCAAAATCCAGAAAAGACCATAACCACTGGAAGAGATGACACTCATCCTTATTTTCTTTGTGAAATTTCAGTTCTTTTCATACATCATGTTGATTTTCAATATGTCTGTAAAATACCAAAAACAACATTAGCTTCTTGGTAATTAATACATTTAGAAGATTGACTTCTTGTCTTTCCACAGATGTCTACCAGTTCCCTGTGTAAAAATTACATTATCTATATATATAAAATCCCTATGTGCTTCCAGGTGTCCGTGTGTGGGTGTCTTCTGGTGAAGTGCGCATGCGCGGTGTAAAGGACACATGATACTTCAGCAGGGCTTGAATCGCAGCATTTGCGTGACTTTTATTTTGATAAGTTATTGAGTTTCCTGGTTTGCATAATTAATTGTGCAGTTTGCCGGGAATAGGAAAGGAAAATGGCGACATATGGAGTTAACAAACAAGCACCTCGCTGAAAAGTGAACAAGGTATTAATTTTTCTGTTATATGTAAAACAAATGTTACGAATGTTTATGTTAAGTTATTTATATGCCTTTTATTTGTACTTTGCCTTTTATAGCTCTTACGGTGTGTTTATGAAACAAGGTTACGGAAACGAAAATAAACATTCATAAACCATCAGTCTGAGAGTTGACCATCATTCAGCCGGGGTCGCTACACGCGGGGCACGGTGCTATGCGCGATATTACTGTCAGAGAAAGTTAGAGGTGTTTTACGGAAAATACAAACCAGTATTACTGCGAGAGGAAATTAAAGGTACACAATACAGTCACGCATATTACAGCCACATACAAGCCAGTATTACTGTCAGAGGAGATTAAAGGCATATTACCGACGTGCACGCCTGTACTACCGCCAGAGAAAATTAAAGGTATATTACGGACGTACAAGCCAGCGGACGTACAAGACGGTATCCTTCAATAAGGGCGTGCACAAAAAGGCGAGCCTCAAAAGGGCGCCGCGCTCAATTGAGGTCGCCCTTTTGAAGCTCGCCTTTTTGTGCACGCCCTTATTGAATAGAGCCGTACAAGACAGTATTACTGTCACAGAAAATTAAAGACACACAATACATGGCGACAGCCCACGAAGAACGGTTAGCTCAGCAAGTAAACATCAACAAAAGAAAGGATGAAAGAAAGAAAAATAAGACCAACAAAAAGAATGAGGTCAAAGTCCCTTGCCATTTAATATAGACTGTTCCTATTAATGTTTATGTACTACTGTTCTAGCGCCCGTTATTGTAACGGGCTAAATGACTAGTTTATATGTAATAAATCCATCCATTATCACCTTCGGATGCAGGAGACACACTTGCACTTCCCAAAACTCACTCATGCATTTCCAAAATTATGAATTAATAAGACAGTTATTCAATGAAAATTTACTTTAAAGATTTTGTTAAGTGGAGTGCATAGTTAGAGTGAATACCTTTGATAATGTCTGTTGAAACTAAATCAAAATGTTACACAAATAAATTGAGCCTTGCTAGATGATTTTTATCACGGGTGTGGGAAAACATAGATTTTGCTATGATTCATTAATGCTCACCTGATTTTTTAAAATAATTTTGTTTCTCAGACACACAAGCGTAGTAAGAAATTTGAATGTGAAAAGTCCAGAATGAAAAATGATACTAGAAGGATACATCAACCTAGCCTGGAAGTTGGCCACTCATCCTTGATCTGCACCCTGTTTTATTATCTACAGTAGGGTCAGAGCAGTCAACAAGTGCATAGACAGTGTGCTCACTCGTGGTCCAATAATCATCTATAACTTTCTGTCGGCTACACTACGCATTCATAGCATCTGAAGAAAACCCTGTAAACATAGCAGGAGTATGTAAAATCTAATCATCAGAGTTCAAAGACTGAGGAAGTATTGCGGCAAGCTGTCTACTGAGCTGCTATTAAATCTTCTCAGTAACATCACAATCAGTCTGCTAAAAAAACAAGCTTCAACCTTTAATACCAGCAAGAACTGAGACAGGTAACAAAAAACACCTTTTTTCCCGTCCCCTTTTTCATGAGCTCTGGTGAAGGGGTGTTAACACAGTATACTACAGTCCCTCTCCAAATTCACATAGTCTTTCCTCCACAGTGGTTCACGTCATTGATGGGAGGGTCAACAACCCTCAACCCCTCCAGTATAGGCTCATAGGAAACAGGAACTGTCGATGTGTCAGGATTTTCAGAACTGTTCAAAGATTCCGCTAATGATTCTTCACATGGTCATGAAGTCTCTGATGCCATGAGTGCAAGAACCTCATCCCTATCAAATTCTCACCCTTCAGATTCTGTATCATGTAGCTTGGTTGGTTCAGCGGGTGACCACCCTTGCATGTGATCTATATTACAGTGATGAATGAGGCCATCAGCAATCACTACTATGTAAGACACTGGCCCTGTCACTTCTACTATTGTTGCGGGAATCCACTTTGAGTTTCACCTTTTCTACACCGTTTGCTGTCAGTCTGTGTATTAATCATATCAGCTTCAAAACTGGCATATGGCCTATTCAGTGTTGTTCTTAGTCTTGCGTTCATCAGTAATTTTGCTAGACTCCTCCCCCTTGTTGAATTTGGGATAGTATATTGAGAAACTGGGAAACAAGTCCCCATCTGTAAATTTGGACAAGGCTTCTGGTTTAGTTTGCACCATTCCCTCAGCCTGCCCATTTGAGGCCGGTTGGTAAAGACAGGCTGAGATTGAAGTATTGCGTCGTGTCGCATAAAATCTGTAAACTCCTTCGACACAAATCATAAAGGCATTATCTGATACAATAGTTTCTGGCACTCCGTGACTTGCAAACAGCCATTACAAAGCTTCAGAGCTTGGACTAGTGTTTTTGAAGAGGTTGTTGCAGTAATACTAAAGTCTAGCCATTTAGAATAGGCATCCACCACCAGTAGCAAAATCTTTCCCATCACCAGTCCTGCAAAATCCAACTATAGATGGAACCATGGTTTTGCTGATCATTCCCAGGGGTGTAGGGGTGCTTTACGGGGTGTATGTCTTGTCCCCTGGCACAACCTTTCACCACCAGTTATGCATACCAGTCAACTACACACAGCTTCTTGCTACAGCCTTCATGTGTATAATCCTTGGGTAAGAAATAAGCAGAGCCTGAAGAGCCTCCTCTCTTGCCAGATAAGGAACCACAACTCTACGGCCCCACAACACATAACTCTTGTGAGCAGTCAGGTCTTCCTGTGAAGCACCTGTGACAAAATTATGTTTTTCAAGTACCATTTCCAACAAAAAAAAAAATCCAAAGAAGGTGGAGTAGCTGATGAGTCGCCTTTCATGGGAAGGTGACTTAATGCAGCACCATTAATTAAACTTTTGTCACACCTATGACACAATTCATAATCATATGCTCCAAGCATTAAACTTGAGATATTGATTTCATATTACTTAGGAATCCTAACAGAGGCTTGTCGTCATTTTAAATCACAAAAACACTGTTAAGATTAAAGCAAAGGGATAAACATCTGGCTTCACTGCTATATTGACTGTACAGAGATAGTTTCCACAGGTTCTTAATGTCCTATCCCTTTCTCGCCAACTATGGGAAAACCTAGTATGTCACATCTTTCAAGTTTTCGGCAAATTGAGAAAATGATGTCGCCCCTATAATTTAACGATCTCTAGGTTTCATTGTACACAATATTGTTTTTTTCACAAATCATCAACACCTGCCATTTAAATCCCGTGATCATTGTCTGACATTTTTATTGATAGGTGGTCTTTTCTCATTGGTCAGTGGAGTCTTGCAGTATGTAAAATACTGTACATATGACCTTCTTCCATCGTGCTATGACTGGAATGAAGACATATTTGTCCATCACCACTACATTATAACATCTTGAATGACCTAATAACTCCAAAAACTAAAAAAAACTCAATTTTGAATAAAATGGCACCTACTAGGTTTTTCCATTGCACATGAGCTTTGGTAACTGATACAATTGGAGTTACTCATTTAGAATGACACACTGGTGTGAAGCTACCTTGATGCACTAAACAGTCTTGTGTTTCATCTACTTGTGACAAAAATAACTTACAATTTGAAAATTTCTCCAATTATAACCACCATTGTGCATATTTTAATCAACTTTTATATAATGTGTCATTTTCTTTCCATAGTTAAGCTGGTTAGAAAGTTCACTTTAATGAATCTATGCAATTTGTTTATGAGCACCCCACGATTTTATTTTTAGTCACATATGACCAACAAAATCTTAGTACAAGAAAAAAATTTATTTTGTACTTTTTAGTGAATTTTTGAATAAAATTGTGTTACTTAAAAATCTTTTTTTATATTTTTTCCCATGGATTATGATGAAAAATAGCCCAATTGGCAGAGAAATGTTGAGTGAAGGCATTGCAGCTCAGAAAGGTTTGAGAGGCAGCAGAAGGAATACCTTTTCTGGTCACACGCACCCATAAAATATAAAATAAGGCTGAGGAAGAGAAAAATGTGGTAATCTTCATTAGAAAAGACAGAACTCTATGTGCGAACTTGCCCCAGGTGCATCAGAGGAAGTTAAATCTCTCTGCTAGACTATCATTATTAGAATTGCCTCGCTGGGCACTTAGAGATGCATTTGATTATCAGTCTTTTCAAATCAAACTAAAAGTAATGAACTTAGTTGTTATCATGGACTCAGATCTAAACTTCAAATTGTATAATTATTAAGACTGCAGTTTTTCATTTAAGAAATATTGCTAAGGTTAGACCTCTTATAACATCTCAAGATGCTGAAAAATTAATTCACCCTTTTGTTTTAAGATTACCGTAATTCAGTTGTAACAGGTCTACCTACAAAGATTTACATTTACAGCAGTTAGCGCAAAATGTAGCAGCAAGAATCTTAACCAGTAAATAAAATATATCAGTCTCAGCATCATTACATTGGTTACTTGTGTCCTTTAGAATCAATTTTAAAATACTTTTAATCATATATAAAGCTCTAAACAATCTTGCCCCTACTTATTTTTTGGAGTGTCTATCCTCTTATATTTCCAGTCATCATCTCTAATACTCCAACACTGGCTTGCTTATTATTTCAAGAGCTAAGCATAAAAAGTGGTGGAGTTTTTGTAGTATTGCACCAAAAATCTGCCATGTGACCAAAGTGCCTGCCTGTGAGGTTTGAGGGAACGTTGACACTTTGTTTTTCCAAGAATAATTAAGGAAAAGACTGAGCAACACATGGCAAGAACGAGAGTTTTAAAGAGTCAGCATGGTTTCAGAAGAAGGAGGTCATGTTTTACCAACATGCTACAATTCTATGAGGAATCAATGAAAGGATATGATCAAAGTGGAGCATATGATATTATATATCTTGACTTTCAGATAAAGCATTTGATAAGGCACCACATGAGAGGCTGGGCATCAAACTAAAAGAAGTGGGGATTCAGGGTGTGGTGTGTAGATGGGTGTAGAATTGGCTTAGACACAAGAAGCAGAAGGTTATGGTGTGAGAAACCTTATCAGGACTAGCTGACTTAAAGAGGGATGTTCCACAGGGGTCAGTGCTAGGGCTGCTGATATTTTTAATATATATAAATGATTTGAACGGGAATATAAGCAACAAGCTGGTTACATTTGCAGATGATACCAAGATAGGCGGATTGGCAGAAAAATCAAGAATCCATTGAATCATTACAGAGGGACTTGGACATCATACATGCTTGGCCAGATTTGGATGGATGGATGGAAATTTAATGTAAGTAAATGTAAGGTATGCCATGTAGAAAATAAAAATATTAGGTTTGAATAGTTAATGGATGGCTTAAAAATCAAAAGTTGGACATAGGTGCCATAGCGGATTAGTTACTATTAACTTCCAGACACTGTTCAGAAGCCATTAAGAAGGCAAACAGAATCCATATTACTAACCGAGAATGCTAAACCGGATGATGGACGCAGGCACATCCGGCCATGGGCCGTAGCTGCAAAAAGACGTACTGCGCAGGCGCAAGAAAGGGCGGACGGGATACACACCAAGAGGGGGATTTAACAAGCCCCTGGAACACAAAAAAAAAGAACACAAAACCGCCCCACACACCCTACAAGCAACGGACGGGACACACACAAAGAGGGGGATTCAACAAGCCCCTGGAACACAAAACGAAAGAAGACGCTCGCTCAACAACAATCCTCACCCACACACCCCCCCCAATCAATAAGAAGTGACACCCAAAGCCACATATCTAAAGGAAACGTCCATATTAAACATACGTCATCTCAAAACCTTCACACTAGGCAGCATAGGTGGATCTCATTAAAATAAAGCATTGTTAACCGTTCAACTGGAGAAAAGGCTCCATATTAACAGTGAGTACGATCCTACTAAATACTTATCCATATTTCGCACGCTGAGGAACAAACAAGTCATGCATACACGGTCACGGGTACAAAACTATTCGGATCGGATAACGGAACAAAACACACGAACACGAATGAAACAAAAAGAATACACGGCGGCGCATACAATGCGCTTCGGAAAATACGTGAGAAAAAATGTCTCGGATCAAAAAACGCAAAGCTCAAGTAACCCCGTTACAGAGACGTGCCCAAATGAACAGACACATTGAACGTAGATGCATACAGCGCGCGTCTCAAAGTGCTGCATCAAAACAAGCACGATTTCAAAAGAAAGAGCTTGCGTCTCAGACATACAAAAAAGGGAGCAAAGCAACGCGCATATGACCGGCCAGAAAACAAGCAAGCGGGACTCAAAAAGCAGAAAGCTCAACTGACCGACATACAAAAACGGACAAGGCACGATACAAACAATGCACGACGTAGAGTGAAACGGACTTTGCGCAAAGCGGAGGCAGATCAATTAAAACTCAAAAATAGCGCGTCACAAATAATGGACATGCAACAACGCGGCACTCAAACACCACAAGCAAAACATGCCCGTCGCAGACATCAACACCAGACGTCTGCTAAACGCTTACGCCAGTTGGCTGACAACGCTTTCAATAATGAGTCCACTATTGAGGAAAATTCATTGGGATTAATGAATGTCATTTGCAATCATTGTCATTCACTTAACTTAACAGAAGAAACAACTAGCAATACAAATAATGAATTTACACGTTGTTGTCAAAAGGGGCAGATTAGACTGCCTCCTTTACATTCAAATCCGGAATATCTACAGAAGCTTCTAACTAAGGATGTGCCTGAAAGTAAAAACTTTATGAACTACATTAGATCCTACAATAGTTCATTTGCTTTTGCATCTACCAGAGAACATAACAGGACACCAAAAGGCAATGGCCCATACTGCTTTCGCATATGTGGTTAACACAACGCACTATATTATGTCCAAAAAATATTAATGTTAATCACATTATTAACCAGGTCATTTCATTACTTCCTGGAGAGACACGGCTCTTTCTAAGCTCTGACAAAGTTGACTCTGATGACGACAATGAACATCTGAATTTCCCATTAGAATATTTGAACACTATTAACCCGGACGGATGACCACAACACAACCTTACCCTTAAAAACAGAACAATAATCATGCTATTAAGAAACCTTAACACTAAACAGGGTTTATGCAATGGCACACGGTTAGTCGTCAACACCATAACACACGATGTTATTCAAGCAACAGTTCTTTCAGATTCACATGCTAACAATACTGTTCTCATTCTTGGAATTGACCTTACGAGTTCTGACCTAGAATTACCTTTTACATTGAAACACCGACAGTTCCCCATTAAACCTGCATTTGCCATGACCAGCAAAAAATCACAAGAACAAACCATGGACAAGGTTGGCATCTACCTCTCTGAACCCGTTTTTGGACATGCACAACTTTATTTTGCCTTCTCATGTGTTCGACGTTCATCTCACAATAAAGTTAAAATTAAAAATGATCCATGCCAAGGAAAACTCATTCAAAGACAAGACACCATCTTTACTACTAATGTTGTATACAGAGAAATATTCCAATAAAACATTACTCTATGCCAAACACTCTATTTTGTATTTATATAGGCATCATCCAAACCTGCACACTATTCTATATCTAATTCATACATCTCACTCTTTGTCATGCCCCAACGCCAGGGGTTGGCGAGCGAAGCGAGCAGGGGGCGGAGCCCCCTAGTGTTATATATAACACGATGTGTGGAGTACAAGTCCAAGGAGGTTATGCTGAAGCTTTATAATGCACTGGTGAGGCCTCATCTGGAGTACTGTGTGCAGTTTTGGTCTTAAGGTTGCTAAAAAGACATAGCAGTGCTAGAAAAAGTCCAGAGAAGAGCAGCTAAGCTGATTCCAGGATTGCAGGGGATAAATTATAGGGAAAGATTCAGATCTCTAAACATGTCTCAGTTTAACTAACAATTAAGGTAATCTTGCATCTTCTCCATTGTTTCTGTAGTCCAGTACTGAACAACTTTTTCTTGCCATTTCCTCACATTTTATTGTCCACTTGTAAGCTGGCAGCTGGAGTACTAACAGGTGATCAGTCCATGTATGGGCACAACACTGGGCACTTAGTGTTTTTTAATGAGGAGTAGCAATGATGTTGAGTAATCCTAGTGGGGCAGGTGACATGCTGGTGATGTTTAGTGAAGAAACCCCTTAAATTTGCTGTTGAAATCTCCAGCAGAAATAAAGAATACCTCAGGATGTAAACATTTGTATTCCACAATAATAGTTTACAGATCATTGAGTGCATTGTTACTATTGGCTTCAGAAAGGAATGTAAACATCAACCAGAAAAACACTGAAAGATCAAAACATACAACACCTGATCAACCAATAATGGAAGAAAAAAATCTGTTTAGTTTTTCAACATAACCAACTTATCACCTTTATTTTATTTTTTAACTGTTTGCAAGTACAATGCAGTGGTTCTTTAGTTAAAGTAAAAAGCAACATAAATATTCTACATTACTTATAAGGAAACAAATTAAAGTACCTTACAAAATAGATTTTAAGTATTTTGTAGACAATGACTTTTCCAATCCATCCAATCACCCATCTGCTGGCAGAGACTATTGCGTTCATTATAACAGCAAAGAGAGTAAAATAAGAACCATCTCTGGATGGGATCTCAGATCATAAAATGACAGACAGATGCACAGAGTGCTAATGATGGATGAGAGGGAGGAACCCCAATATTCATTAATTGCTATATTATACTTTAAGCACAGTATGTCTACTCAGTGTGTGCTGCTTATTTGCTTTTATCAGGAAACTCATTTTTAGGATGAATGGAGATTACTAATAAGTGCAATGTACATGCCACGCTATTTAGGAAAATAAGCAAATCATTCACACATAAGGTATACAAACCCATCTAATCCATGTAATAATAGACCAGTCCTGGGCAGTGTACAGGTCCTTCACAGGAACCTTTTTATCAGACAGGATCGTTTTAGAATAAGAATTAACCAAAACTGCATGTCTTTGGTATTTGAAAAGAAAAAAAAAACGAGCACCAAGATCTCAACTGGCATAGACACAGAGAGGCCATGTAAACTCCATAATGACAGTGAGATCCATTTAGTTCCTGAGCAGTCTTAACCTAAGTACGTAATATAAATGTGTCTTTTAAAATTTTGAAACAGACTTTGTATTCTGTCACATTTCTATCATTATAATAATGTTAAGAAGATGATACATACAGGATGATTGACATAACTCCTTTACGAGAGTTCATCATATATTTTTTAATTACAATTAATTTCCCAAACACCAGGCTAAACAGCAAAGAAAAAAGAACTGCTCACTTTCTCTTCATTCGTAACAAATACTAAGACGTCGCAAACTGTCTAAAAGTTCCCTCAGGTGAACTTTAGCATTTCTATATAAAGATGGCTGCACTAAAATGAATTTCAGTACTTGTCTTATCCCAGTCATCTAGTTAATCAGTTTTCTATTTGTTTTAATACACACAGAACGGGCCACGTGAGGGAAAAAAAACATGGACACAGTGAAGAAAAAAAGTATGTCGAGATTAAAGTCGACATGTTGACTTTATTCTCGTAGTTTCTTTTGTCATTAACGAAGAACGTCGTACACTAAACATCTTAAAATCAATGTTTAATTTAGTAGATTTTCTCAAACCCCGTCATAAATTAATGTAGCACGTTAAATGCTTTGTGTCAAGTGTTCCCCGAGCCATGTTAATCGGTCCGTGCTTCTTAAAATGGCTTCCTCTCGCACTGACAGGAGTCACAAGCCGCGATCGCCGCACAGAATACATGATATTCCTGCTCTCTTAACACACTTATAACGCTAAGGTAAATACTTGATATCATTTTCATGATGAAATGCATTAAAGCGTGTATTAAACATGTACAGTAGTGCTGCTCTCTCGCAGTAAGGGGTTCCCAGGTGTACGTTCAGTGTAGAGAACTTTATGGCAGCTGTGACGAGGCTCCAAAAAGCTGCATGTATGAATGGGTATCGCACAACTTTAACTGAAATATTGTGTAAATGTTGGGTTCGTGATCTGGTGGTCGGAGACACGAACACAGAATTCAATAGATGTTCTTCTGAGCGGACTTTTTTTATTGCACGCGTGCTGTCTATCGGACATGCCAACCCCCTAGTTCCTATCCTTCTCCACATAAGCAATCACCACACGATAAACGTCGTCGTGAAAGTAAAACTAACAATAAACATTGGGCATGAAGTGCTCAGTACTTTAAAAAAATTTTCGTTATACATGTTTTAGTATGCCATCCATTCAGGGTTGCAGCCATCCAAGCAAGGATCGTGCGAGACAGGAGCAAATCCTGGGCGCCAGCACATCGCAGGATGAATACGAACACACACATACACTAGCAGGGTCAATATGGCATAACAAAACCCCACAGCCTACATGACATTAAAAGGAAACTAAAGCACGCCGAGTAAACCTACCAGAAAACCAGGCAAACTCAAGGCAGGGTACACCCGGGGCCTCCTTTTATACTTCACGCTCAGAACGCTTACGCTTACGTTAATCCAAGACGTTAATCCGAGACGTTCGTGACTGTATAGAGGTCACCCAGGACAGCTTTTGGTGCTATATGTTGTGTTGCTGACTTCCAGTTTTGACTTACACTCCTCTTCTTGTACTACATCTTTTCTCCTGGTATTTACTCTTTAAAAACTTTAACTGACTTTCTCCAGTCAACACAGTTGTGTTGTAGATGGCATGATAAGTAAATAAGACATTGGCAGGATTCTGGGGTAAAGATAGTACGGAAGCGTATTAGGGCCACGGTGAAAAACGCTTCCGTAACATCGTGCTTCATTCTTCATGGCAAAATTTTGTCATGAAAAAATTCAGACTCAAGGTTTTACAGTGGATCAATTAATAAACCTTTATTTAAAAAAAAAAACTTTATTCTTTTATGCAGTTTCCTTATCTTAGAAAAAAAATCAGACTCAAGGTTTTACAGTGGATCTATTAATAAACCTTTATTCAAAACAAAAAAACTTTATTCTTTTATGTAGTTTCCATATCTTAGAAAAAAACAAAAAAACTCAAATAACCCACATAGTGCAGCACAGAAGAAGTAAGCATGCACATTATACCTTGCTTGTCTTCTAAATTAAAACAAAACTGCATCACTGCCATTTATTGGCAGGTAAACAAAGATACATGGGGTTCTGTATATGGTGATAACAATTTGTTCCTTGGTTATCATACCAACCCAGAACAGGAAACAGGTGCCATTACAGGGTGCACCAACAGCTTAATAGACATCCATCCAGTATCCAACCCGCTATATCCTAACTACAGGGTCTCCTAACTGCGAGGCAGCAGCGCTACCCACTGCGCCACCCGCTTAATAGACATTTAACTTATAAATGTTTTCTGACTTATACAAAAGTAATTCATAATAAAACCCGAACACTCAGACTCAGACAATGGCTGGTATCTTGACCACTGATAAGTAGCAGTAGTTCTACCCACAATATGGTACATACAAATAGCACAACTTGAGCACTAATAATGTTCTTTAACTGCAAACCCTGTTGCAAACCATTGTTGTTCAACAAGCCAGAACATCCATCCTTTAGACACCATGAGACAGGCTATTTCACAACTGAGCCAACCAGGAGAGAAAGAGGAAGCTGCAACCTGTCAGCTATCTGACAAATGCCAGGACCTACATAGGGTGTGTAGTACATCATTCCCTTGTTCATGCAGCCTTCTCCAAGGCAGTAACAGATTTTTGTAAGGAAAGTAATGTCATAACATTAGATGTTTCGGAATCAATTAGCAAAGACAAAGCAAGTAGCACAACAGGTCTAGCAAGAGAAGAAGCTGCAGAGGCAATATCCTGTTCATTGCCCTTAGAGATAGGATCAATTTGAGGTGTGTGCACTGATTTTAAAAACTGATAAAGCTTTTGGGATAAGAATAACATGTAAAAAATTGATGCAACCCAGGAGCTGTTAATGGAAAAGCCTCAAGGGTTTTGAGAACCCCAATATTCCTTCCATCTAAGGCATAGCAGGACGGTAGGGTTTACAGGATGGTAGGGTTTAACATTGTATGATGATGGTGGGGTCAGTAAGCAGAGCAGGCTAAAAGTTGGTTAGCTGGTTAAATGATGGTTCTCTGGCTAAGGATTTGTGCTGGTTCAAAGAGGAAGGAAGGTTGCTGGTTCAAATCCCGTTACTGCCAGAAAGGATCTTATTCCGTTGGTCCCTTGAGCAAGGCCATTAACCTGCAAATTGCTCCAGTGGTGCTGTACAATGGCTGACCCTGCTCTCTGACCCTTGCAGATCATGCAAAAAGACAATTATGGAGATAGAATGTGAAGTGTGCAAGATGCAGGTATGGCTCTATAGGATATATAGATAAAAGAATGTATGTCAGACAGTGGTAGGGGTTTATCCAGGCCCAATGTCTGTAGGAAGCCATATTATTGTCAGTGTTATGTTTTATTTGAAACTTAACCTTTAACTCGCATAATATGAATGGTATTTCCTGATCATGGAACCTATAACAATTTGAGTGCAGATAATTGCAAATTTTTCAACAATGTCTACCAGAAAGCTCAGCTCCTTTCCCTCAATTCTGGAACTTATCATAGGATCCAATAGAGTGTCAGTCAGTCATTCTCCAACCCGCTATATCCTAACACAGGGTCACGGAGGTCTGCTGGAGCCAATCTCAGCCAACACAGGGCGCAAGGCAGGAAGCAATCCCAGGCAGGGCGCAAACCCATCGCAGGGCACACACACCAAGCACACACACTAAGGACAATTTTAGGATCGCCAATGTACCTAACCTGCATGTCTTTGGACCGTGGGAGGAAACCAGAGCACCCTGGAGGAAACCCACGCAGACACGGGGAGAACCTGGGTCTCCTTACTGCGAGGCAGCAGTGCTACCACTGCGCCACTGTGCCAGCCTCCAATAGAGTGTTAATCTATTAAATCGTACTTAATATATCATTTCTGACATTTTGTTTTCTAAAACAATTTCCTGGTTAATATGTCTCATTCTACTACTTATTTGCTCAGGCATTTCTCAGTCTTGCCGTGTGTAAGATATCTTTTTCTTCTTTTAAACAAAAATAGATTGCTTTGGTTCTAATTCATTTTAACAGGCAGTATTTTATGTATGAGCTCACTTAACCCATTTAGAGACCATGTGTTACATTGCAGTTGTCCCTTCATCACAATAACCTGGTGTCTGAGAGATTTGATGATGTGACTGTGTTTGGCACTATCCCACTCCTGGCAGTCTCAAGGACTTCCTGTGGAGATCATAAGAAAAGTAATTCTGTCTTCCTGGTTTTACTTCTAGTGTGCTAGCACTTTGTTACAGCTTTTGTTTCCACATCTTCTCTGTCCTCAACAGCCTTTTCTGCCCAACAGCTGTGCTTCAAATAGGGCAAACGCTTGTCGGTCACTCTGCCAGAGTAGTCCATGCCAGTGAAGACAGACAATAAGCAGATGCCCACACAATATGATCCTTATTCCTGATGTGCTCAATTTTATGCTATTTTTAATGATTGATGCTTCAGTAGTTTCAAGTTCTTTTTGCCTTTCATTCATTTATTAAAACATTTATGACATGCATCTACTGTACATTTTTACTTCCTTTGTTGGCTATTAGTCATGCCAGACCTTATAGCACCTTATATCATTCCCTTGTTACGCCATCCCTTATACATTATTGTGTTTTTCTGGTAGCCGCCTTGAACACAATGATCATGATGTAAAGTACTCCAGTCCTTTACGCAAAACACACTTTACTTTATGAAGGATAATGACAGAATGCGGTGGGTTGGCGCCCTGCCCGGGATTGGTTCCTGCCTTGCACCCTGTGTTGGTTGGGATTGGCTCCAGCAGACCCCCGTGACCCTGTGTTTGGATTCAGCGGGTTGGAAAATGGATGGATGGATAATGACAGAAGGAGATGTCAACCATTCAGCACTCACCTCACACACAGCAAAGGTTCAAAAGTAAATAAAGCTGAGCTGAACTTGTCCCAGTGGGTCCCTAGCCAGGGACAAATGTCTGTTGTGCAACTGGAGGTGTTCCACAGAGAACCTCTATGACTTATCTGTACTGGCCAACAAACTGTCACAGAAAAATTCTCATAATGGTTCTGCTAATATAACCTTTATTCTTTCATATGGGTTCCTCATGTTTAAACAGAAAACTTCAAATAACCCACACAGAGCTGCAGAGAAGGAAAATGCACATTAGTGATGCTTTCTTTGTCTTCTAACTTAAAAAAAAACTCACATCTTTAATATTAGCAGGTAATATGTGGTTCTATATTGTTATAACATCAATCCATGACAGGAAACAGGCACCATTACAGATCCTTAACTGTTAGTATAAAAGTATTTTGACTTATATGACAGTAATTCATAACATTTTTGAATAAAATTCAAATATTTTGATTCAGACATAGCTGTAGCTTTAATTACATGAACATAAGCAAGGATGAGCATATGTGTTTCCCCTCATAACAGACAGATAATAAAAGGCAATTTATTAAATATAATGGAATGTATTATATATATTGTGGAATAACGGGGGTCGTGTAGCCCTCTAACCCCAAACACAGACAGGCTTAGAGATACAAAAATCCAAACACCACACATTTATTTCCTCCCATTGCCTCTACAGAACAGTGCACAAATCACCAGCCAACAACACTATTGCTCAGTCCCTTTTTCTGTTTTCTTTTCTCTTTCTCTTCTCTTTCTTTCTCTCTTTTTCTTCTGCTGCCTACACTCGTCTCTTCAAGCTTTGTCCTCCATCTCCTCCCGACTCTGGCTCCCTGAATGGAGTGAGGAGGCCTCTTTTATGCTGCACCCGGAAGTGTTCTATGTGCACCCGGATCCTCTTCTGGCAGTGTAGCAGAAGTGCTGCAGTCCAGGGCTCTGGAACTGTCCAGGCACCCCCCAGCAGTGGCCACGGGCCCCAGCAGGGTTGAGCTTCCAAGCTCCAAGCCCATGGCCCTGATGCAATCTCGGGGGACTGCCCTCTCATGCTCCCGGGCAGGTATTGCCTCTCTCGGTCCTTCCATCATAGAGGCATCTCTGCTGGGCAAGGGCCCCAGCTGTCTGCCGCAATACATATATGTGAGATTTTGGAGACCCCAACAATATAGAAATAAGAAGGTTTCCCACACAGCTTTCAAGATCATTCATCTCAAAAATTTGTGGATGTGGTGATATTGGCCTGATGTTACGTGGCGAACTCCAGCCCTTTCCTAAAAAGTCTTATCGGAATATGTAGAAAAGTTCATAACAATAAATTCTTACTATTTTGAATAAGCATAAACAATTAAAGTCGACATAAAATAACCTGCAATATCCAAATGGATTCTCTGCCATGGTGCTGCAGGCCGTTCCTGAGGGTCTGGTGCTGTCATGTTCTACACAATCTTTCAACCAGAAAACACTCTTTTACAACCTGTTCAATTTTCAGGTCAATTCCAGGCCACCAAACAAAACTCCTGGCAATTGCTGTCCAACTTTTTTGCACAGCCTTACTGACTCAAGTCGATGCTGGATCTCTTATAGTTCATTTTTGTATCATTGCTACAGTGATGAGAAGGCATTGGATGTGAGTAACTATAAATGCATCCAATGATTCATTGTCCCCTGTAGTCATAGAAGCTAATTTCTCATTTTTCAGCTCAAAAGCATCAGTTTTCCTGATGTAACCATAATGGTTGATGGTTGCAAAATTCTTCCAACCAGAAAAATGTATTAAATTCGGTGATGCAGCACAGTTAGACAAATCCTCATGACCAATTGTTGTCTTCTGCATCAGTCGAACATGGCTTTAAATAAACAGGTTCACCAACCAATTCAGTGATATCAGAAAGCCTAATACAGTTTGATTAGATAGAACTTTGCGTTTTACAGAAGATAGATAGATAGATGGATACAAAATCTTTGTTGGTTTCATTGTGGCCGAAGAAATTATTTACAGTACATTCATGAACTCACTAAGAACTTTCACTTCCTCCCTTCATTACAATACATCAGGTGCCACCTTCTGGAAGCATTTATATTTGGCTTATAGAAAACAGGCCAATGGACACTTAAATGGGTGTTTTTACATTATTAGAACTGAAAAATTCTAAGTATGTGAAATTCTAGAACACCACTCGCAATAATTATAGTACAACAGAAGAGGGCACCTTAGTGAACTTTAGAATTAGATGAACTATGTAACTAATAAAATGAACTAATGAAACTGCTCAGTATGGTGAATCAGCAGTCCTCGACCATACCAAGTGGTGAAAGAAAATCAAGATAATATGTTTTTACTGTAATTGTATATTGAAACTTAATAGCAGTGGATACATTAGTAATATGTGTATAACAGGTATGATGTGTTTTTGCTCTTTATACTTTTAGTAATCAAAACTGTTGTGTGTAATATTAAAACTGACCCATTTTCCTTATTATTTAATGCTGTGATGTATTAATTCACTCTGATCAATTATCGATATGTTGTGTTTCATTAACATCAGAGGGAATAATGAAAGAAATCTCTCCTCATGTAATTATAACTTGAGAAATGATGTCACAGCTTAAGACATTACAAGAAAAGTAAGTGAATAATTTAAGGAAAGATTGTTGTAAACAAAGGCACAACCTTTATTTTATATAGTTTCCCATGGATGGAATTACTGTTTATACTGTATTTCTCAAAAAGTAAACAGTGACAGCTTAAGTGACTTGCTCTGTGTTACACAGTAAGTCGGCTGTCTGGATTGAATTCATTTAAAGCCCAATCTTGCTCTTGTTCACAAATCTTTTGTTGATTGGCCAGGACATCACATTCAAAATTCATGTTGCAAGTTTTCAAAACGAGTTAACTAACCAAGATGTTTCTATCAAAATAACTTAAGAGGGAAACTAACATCAAGAATCATCATTTCAATGACAAATGGATTAAAACTATGAATGCCATCATGCTGAAATACTGAGATGACCTGTCAGTCTGCAATTAAATGGTCGCCATCATAAAACATCTCAATGAGAAGCACCTAAAAGCCCCATTCTTAGTTTTAATGTTAGAGTTATATAAGTATTTGTTTTTCTAAGATGAAAAGTTTGATTTAGCACTGAAATTCATCAATAGGTAATGGACAATTCTGCCTTTTTCCTACAAGTTATCAAGTAACCTTTTCTGCCAACTTGTAATTGTGATGTAATTGTCAAATACTGTATGTTCTGTTAGACTACTGCCTGCATATGGTGAAGTACAGAGGCATGACGTTTTCTGACCATATGTAGTAATTTATCCAGTTATGTTCTAGTCACATGGTAAAGTAGTAACTTAATGGAATGTAATAAAGATATTGAAGCCTGAAACAGTACCATCACTGCATGGAAACAGTTATTTGTGTGTGGAATGGAATTTTTTGCTTTGAATTTCACTAAGTTTTAAAGATGAGGATACCTGACTACTCAATGCCTAAACCTTACTGAATCAATAGCTGCTGAATTTGGAAACCTTAAAGAAATGCAGCTATACTGTAAAGTCAGAACTGATGGAGGAATTTGGGGTTGGCTAAAACTAAACAAGTTTTGCGTATGCTTTGGCATTAAATAACCTTTGAATTTCGTGAGGGTACATATCAGGGCTGATGGACTTTACCAGGCAGATGACATATCTGAGAAGTGCTTGTGCTGTATCTGCACAATCACCCCCTCCCCATCTCCTTCACTGCCACTCGCTGAACTTCTCCAGGTAGAGAAGAGCTGTCATTCCTGCCTCAAATCACAACCTCGGGGTCTGCATGAGTACTGCATGTTCTCTCTGTGTATTTCATTGATTGGTATGAGTGAGTGTCAGTGAGTTTACTCATTCAAATGTGTTGTCCTAAATTCTTCTAATACCATATACTCTGCAAGAGATACTCATCATGCATTATTAAAGTTAATAATTGGTTTGTGGCACTTCAATCTTCTCTATCACACATTCTGTCTTTTTCATTTATTTTATCATGCATTCGCTGAATACACCACAGAAACTGCTATGTACAGATGGCTTGACTCTTTCAAAAATCTAAGGCTTTTATTAAAAATACAGTGCAGTGTAATCAGTTAATTTCAGATTTATTGTTATTTGTAAAAGTACAATGAAATGTGTTTCTTTTCGCCACACTATCAGTCAGCTTGACTGTCACTTCTATAGGTTATGTAAACAACAACAGAGAATGTAATTAGCAAAAAGTAGACACCGATTAGCAAAAAATAATCATATGATTTGAGTGTGCATCTGTCTTTTATTACAAGCTATGGCAAAACATAACCTCTGAAGAAACAGAAAACCAAAAGTAGGATGAAAAAACAGCATTTAGCTTGGCCACCACCATTATGGTGGTTGTGAGCAGACAAGCAAACAGGAAATGTATTCTTAACTCAAAGAAATCATTACAAAGAATCTCTGATAAAATAATTATTTTTAATATTCTTTCGTTATCACAATGATTCCTCAAAAACAAGATGGAAGGCATATTTTCTTAAATCAAAACCTTTGCTGCTTCAAAGTAGACATATTCAGTAAGTTTTAAGTATTTTTTTTCATTCACCTATAGATGTTGGTACCCTTCAGCCACATTGTAAGCTACACAAACAAATAGAGAAGGCATCTTTAAAATTTATTTTAAAAACACTTGACTTTAGAGCACAATTTTATGTGGCATATTAATATTCTGCTCAAAAAAATTGAAAGAACACTTTTTAATCAGAGTATAGCATCAAGTCAATGAAACTTCTGGGCTATTGATCTGGTCAGTTAAGTAGCAGAGGGGGTTGTCCAATCAGTTTCAACTGCTTTGGTGTTAATGAAATTAACAACAGGTGCACTAGAGGGGCAACAATGAGATGACCCCCAAAAACAGGAATGGTTTAACAGGTGGAGGTCACTGACATTTTTCCCTCCTCATCTTTTCTGACTGTTTTTTCCACTAGTTTTGCATTTGGCTATGGTCAGTGTCACTACTGGTAGCATGAGGTGATACCTGGACCCCACAGAGGTTGCACAGGTAGTCTAATTTCTCCAGGATGGTGCATCAATACGTGCCATTTCCAGAAGGTTTGCTGTGTCTCCCAGCACAGTCTCAAGGGCATAGAGGAGATTCCAGGAGACAGGCAGTTACTCTAGGAGAGCTGGACGGGGCTGTAGAAGGTCCTTAACCCATCAGCAGGACCAGCACCTGCTCCTTTGGTCAAGGTGGAACAGGATGAGCACTGCCAGAGCCTTATAAAATGACATCCAGCAGGCCACTGGTGTGAATGTCTCTGACCAAACAATCAGAAACAGACTTCATGAGGGTGGACTGAGGGCCCGACATCCTCTAGTGAGCCCTGTGCTCACTGCCTGGCACCGTGGAGCTCAATTGGCATTTGCCATAGAATATCAGTATTGGCAGGTCTACCACTGGCACTCTGTCCTTTTCACAGATGAGAGCAGGTTCACCCTGAGCACATGTGACAGACGTGAAAGGGTCTGGAGAAGCCATGGAAAATGCTATGCTGCCTGTAACATCGTTCAGCATGACCAGTGTGTTGGTGGGTCAGTGATGGTATTGGGAGGCATATCCATGGAGGGATGCATAGACCTCTATAGGCTAGAAAACAGCACCTTGACTGCCATTAGGTATCGGGATAAAATCCTTGGGCCCATTGTCAAACCCTATGCTGGTGCAGTGGGTCCTGGGTTCCTCCTGGTGCACAACAATGCCCGGCCTCATGTGGTAAGAGTATGCAGGCAGTTCCTGGAGGATGAAGGAATTGATACCAATGACTGGCCCCCATGTTCGCCTAACCTAAGTCCAAAAAAACACCTCAGGAACTTTATGTTTCGGTCCATCCGATGCTGTCAGGTTGCACCTCAGACTGTCCAGGAGCTCAGTGATCCCCTGGACCAGATCTAGGAGGAGATACCCCAGGATACCATCCGTCATCTCATTAGGAGTATGGCCCAATGTTGTCAGGAATGCATACAAGCACGTGGGGGCCATACAAACTACTGAGTACGATTTTGAGTTGCGATGAAATTTCGTCAAAATGGACAAGCCTGTCACATCATTTTTTCACTTAGATTTTCGGGGTGTCGTTGAATTCAGCCCTCTGTATGTTGATCATTTTCATTTCCATCAAACGATGTGGCATCCTTTAAATCCTAACACATTACCCAGTCCATATCAGTATAGATATCTAGCAGGATTTTTTCCCATTGAGATCTGATGTGTTTTCAAAGTGTTCCTTTAATTGTTTTGAGCAGTTTATATACAATGATCATGAAGAAATAACTTTGACTTGAAAAATACCAAACTGATCCTTTAAGAATTTTTTCTTTTCTTTTCTATATCAGACATCTTATATATAAACGTCTATACGTGGAATTGTGTCTGTCTGTCTGTCCGGCCTGGAAGTGCGAGGTAGCCCGAAAGTGCGAGGCTACAGCATGAAGCTCAAAGAAAGCGACTCCATCACCAAAGTGAAACTGCAGAGGAAAGAGAAACAAGAGAGAAACTCGCTTAGCCGCTGATAGACAAGGGAGAGGACTTCCGCAAAACGAAACTGCCGACTCTGCATTTTCATTTTTTTTCTAACGATTTCAATAGATTCTAGGAGCCTGGGCTTTTTACAACATGGGCTTACACAGCTAGTGCAATATAATTACTTATGTAGAAAAACATTGCTTCTTGTACTATGTGACATTATCTTTGTGCCATGTGCTGCAAGCCTGTTTTTAGCTGAGGAGTAGGAACATTTGTTCTTGCAGTGTTTAGTGTACCATTGGGTGTTTGCGCACGTGTCCAACGTGGACTTTTCAGTTTAGTGTTGGAGCTGGAAGGTCATCCCTCATATTAAAATAAGGACTAATCTCTTGTTTTTTTACATCACCCATTTGCTTGTCCGTTTCGAGCTTTTTCCCATGCAACATGTGCCAGTGGACATGTCCAAAACTTCCAGTACTATTTGCTCCCTTAAACGTAGCCACAGTAATTACAAATAAAAAGAGATCAATATCAGGAAAGGATTGTTCTCTTCACAAGACACATCTTAATTTTCATCTGCTTCTGAGGAAGACTGTAATGAATTTGAAAAAGCTGCGAAAGAAGCCACCGTGTGCACCAGCCACTTCGTGGGAAAGAAGAAAGCAATATGATGTCCTTGTTTCGAAGAAGCTCAGAATCCTGATGTGATATGAACAGATTCTTTGGAAGAAAAAAGAAGAAAACAAAATTAGTTACATTTTCCTTAAGTTGAATAGAATTGAATTGTGGACACTGGTTCCACATGAATTGTTAGCTTTTAGACTGTCATATACTTCTGCATTATTTCAATGCTTAAATATTCAAATTTATTCAGGTAAATTACATTCATTTTGAAAAAGTTACTCCTACATTAATTTGTCTTGTTAATAGCAGCATGATATCATTTTCAGCAATATGGACTGATTCAATTCACTTAACACAACTCACTTTTCATTTTGTGTAACTCTTTTCATTAATTTTTAATTGACGTGCAGCCCTAGTAAATACTGCAGTTATGTTAATCATGACTTCAAATCATTGCATCTGCAAAGCTGGTCTCCAGTGTACTGGCCTAATGGCCAGAATAAAACACAACAGTCTATTGTTGTTTTGTGATATGGATGTTATTCAATATGTTAGACTCTCAAGAGACTGAAGATTTCATACAAAGTTGTCGACTACTGTCATGAGAGAAGAGGGCAAACAGGATCTCACCAGGATGGAAAAAGAGTGGAAGACCCAACCGCAAAGGATAAGAGCATCAGGTGTATGTAGTTTGAGAAACAAATATCTTACATGTCCTCAGTTGGCTGCTTTCCTCAATACACACCAAATACCAGTGTCATCAGCAACAGTAAAACAATGACTCTAGGAAACTGGCCATAGATGCAGAGTGTCAAAGAAAAAGCCATATCTGAAATTAACAAACAAAATGTTTAAGGTTAAAATGGCCAGTTTAGAATTACCCAGAAATCCACCATCAAGTGTTAAGACCAACCAGATGCTGAAACCCCTTATTCTGATTGATTTTATGTGTCATTAAAAGTACCTGAGCATGCATATTTCAATAGTCATTGGCAAATGAGCAATCAGTAGTATTAGTTCGGAAAGTTATTGTTAATTATAGTGAAGTTTGCATATATAGTGTCACACACGTACGCATGGGGAACAGCTTAAGGGACTGAGTGATTATAATTCTCTGCTGACACATGAGGTGGAACTGTCTAATAATGGTCTCTCTTCTCCTCCCTCTGCAGAAAAGAAGACGGACATCATTCCACCTATGATGTCACTTCTGGGGTCCAATCAACTGGATCGGCCTATTCCTCCCAGAATGCCTCTCAGATCATGGAGACACTGTCATGGGCAGTCTGACTGAATTCCAATGGGAAGACTTGTTTCTTTGTGCAGTTAACACACTTTTTTGTCATTCAAAATATACAGGTTGGCTGCAAGGTACCCCAAAAATCTTTCCAAAGCATTCAAGCTCATATTTTCTCGTATGCATTCAACAATTTTTCAGAATATAGACAGTTTAATTTTCATTCCTTTTTCATATCCTAGGACTCTCAGGCATACTGTCCATATTGTTTCATTATCAAATAAAATAATCACTGCCAAGAACAAATTCCTTGGAGTGCTTTATCAATTAACTGAGTGATAAGGAACTTTGAGATTGCTCAATGTGAAAAAAAATTAATGCAATGAAAAAAACTAATAATAGGAGTGTTTTTGAATATTGTTTGATAAAAGGTAGACCTTGAGTCCTGAATTTAGGATCTGAATGCTGAGGTCAAGGGAAAATCTAAATCAAGCTTAGAAACAGACTTTCCACAAAGCTGACTTTGCCATAAGTCTTCTCAACAGTAGGAGATAAACAAGTACAGCATGTTTCACAATTTTACTTGCATATTTTTAAAGATCTAATATGAAATCCTTCTCCTATCCCTCCACTGTTCATTTTTCATGCATCTTGGTACCATTCTTACCAAATTCATTTGTTACATAGCTGTATTCCCTATTAACACTTTCCAGATTGGGCCACTACGGTTTCCCATAACTGACAGCTTCAAAATGTCTGAATCCAGGCCTGGGTCAGTTGCTTTTGAGAATCTCTTTAATTACAGGTGGACAGGTCTAAGACAGGCAAATATGCTAATGTTATGACTTAATATTAAAATTAATTAATTATTAATATTAATAAATCGTTCATTTGTTGCACACACACATAGTAGGTATCTATCAGAATTGTTTTGAAATGTAACTAACAACACAGATACATTAAGGCGTCTTTGAAAAATGTATGTTAAGTGTGAACTTGTTTACTATATTTAACCTCACACCTAGATTAGAGCAAATGTGACCTTCCAAATATTTGCTGCACCCAAGTTATAAATGACAGAGTAATCTCCTTTAATTCATTTGAATGAGCTAAGTCTCAGAAAGTTCAAGCGCATTTACCAGGAAGCTACTAAACAATAAATATAAAGTTCAAAAGATTGGAATGTAGCTGCCATTATCAAAAAAGCACAGAGTAAACACTTTTTGTTCCTGCTCAGTTTTATGTTACTACCATGTTTTGTGAGTCTGTAATATGTGTATGCATCATATATATATATAAGATATTTATATTTGTGCTTAATGAGTAGCTTCTTTATCTTACTCTGTATGGTTGGCCTACAGTCTAACTTGTTTAGATCATTTTGTATTGAATTCCTTGTTCTTTCATTACCTTCATTATGAATTTTGCTTTCCCAATAAATGGGTCCTTTATATACTGTATATAGATAAACGAAGCAAAGCTAACAGATAAAGAGTTGGGGAGCTACTGTATGCTTTCTAGCATCCTTGTCAGAAGCTGGTGCCAAAATGAACACTGACTTCTGATAAATTGGCAATATATATGCAGAACAGACAAATGTGGGTTCTTGAATAAATATGAATAGAAATCTTTACATAGCATGCTACTGAAATTGAATCTTGTGAACATTAGCCCCCCAATTGAATCGAAAACAAGGATATTTGCTGTTCAAGTAGTCTGTGAACTTACACTTTCTTTTTGGCGTAATGGGTATTCCTGAACGTATGTAAATGAAAGAATTATGAAAATATTATTAAATTACATGAAGAAGTGACTTATTACTTGATCAATTGATAACTAAAAAGATATTACATTTATATGACAAAATAAATGTGTGACTTTTTTTTTAATTAACTGAAACTTCAACAGTTGACTCATTCATTTACAATTAAAAATTCATTTTGGAACAACAGGTGGTAATGACAATATTTTCCATTATTATTACAAAGCAGTACTTACTCGCACTTAAATATGACAGACAGTACTTGGATGTTTGAAATTTCTTGTTTCACCAAGCTGCTGAAAGAAGAATCGAAAATAATATCTTACACATAAAACGTGAAATTGTAATTTTGATTTTAAATAAATTCACTTCGTTAATTAGGAAATTATTAATTTGTTAATTAGGGAATTATCAAATTATGAAGTGAAAAAGCCAAGTTGGACAGACGTTGATTTTTCTCGTCAATATCTGCATTAATTACTACCAGAATAGAAGTGAAGATTTTGGGAAAAAAGTGTACACCGTACTTCCACCAGTGCTGATTGGCTTTCAATTTTTACCAATTATAAGGATATGGAGATTCAAATTTTAGGTGCCAAAATTCTGGACATTTTAAAAATTCTGTAAGTTCCTCCTGGACAGTCAATGGTGCATTAAAAATGAGGACATGTCTGGGAAAATGAGGAAGGTTGGCAGTCCTATCCATGTTTGTCTGGTTAGCAGCTGAAACCACTTTCTGGGAACATATTGTGAGGACCGGAAGGGCTAGAGCTTCTTGGGTGGGTGTCAGGATCAGTCAACCCTCTTCAGGGTTCTTTCTTGGCTGTGGGGAAGAAAGGAGAAAATAATGTCAACCTCAGCACCCACTCACATCCCGGGGTGGTATCGCTTACCTTATCAGAGCCAGGAAGGTGCACCCCAGACGCACATGCATGACACCACTAAGAATTTTGCTTCTCCCATCACTTGATCCTTTATTATTTAAAAAAAATATGCTTGCTTTGTCAGTTGTGCCAGGACAGTAATGCACATAATGCACAGGGCAGCAGCAGTTTAAAGTAAGATGGAATTGGAATATTCATCAAAATTATATTTACCAACCAAGATCTTAACCATGAGGGCAAGAATTAAGTAAAGGCCAGAACAAGAGATAAAGTCATAAATTGAGAAACATAGTGAGAATAATGGTCAATAACCAGAATATACTGTATCACTCACCCTAAGTCAAATCACAAGACATAAATCAAAATCGAAACACAGAAAAGATTTTCTAACCAGAAGTATCTTTAACAACAATAATTCAATAATGTTTTTTTGTTTGATGGTTAAGGATGTGTATGACACTGACCTTTATTTATTTCTTTATTTTTTGCAGTAAAGACGTCACATTTCACAGTTTCCTGGTTAGCCTGCCTAGCAACAGCTTGGCAACCCTACATCACAAACCACAAACAATAGCGGCACCCAAAATTTTTTAAAATTGTGCCACCAGAAGAATTTCAAAAATGATATCTTCAAAAACATTCTGAAACAACAAAAAAAATGATCTGACCGTTACATTCTTTGACCTCTAAAACCACCAAAATTGTATGTCCTTAGGCTGAAAAATTATAACACAAATTCCAGTCATGACAGGGAGGATGGACTGAAAGCCAAAAAAAGACATGAAGTGTCGACAGTGGAGTAACCTTAAGAAGAAATCAGCAACTCCTGAGGCCTACAGCAGAAGTCAGTCAGGATCTGTCACAAAAAGCTAAACAAATGGTCTTTGCAAGAACCACTGGGATCCCACTGGGATCTGTGACAGTCCTTCCTCCACCACATCCCAGCTTTACTTGTGCTACGGTTGATACATAAGTGAGAGCACAGTGTGTTGTGCGTCTTAAAATAACAGCTGCCAGGATTTTAGAGCCAAAGTTGAGGTGCCACCTGGAGACCACATCCCAAGCACAGTGGCAATCCCCCTTGATTTCTTCAAAAACAAACTACAAGACTATCAAGCATTAACAGTGCCACTTTATTTAAACCTCATGCCTACCTTCAAATGTCCAACTTGCTTCCAACAAAGTAGCCTACTGAATCGTCCAGTGTAAAAGCCCAACATTATAGCCACAGAATTAATCGTCCCTGCCACTAGTGGTATGGCTTCAACTGTGACTGATGAAACAAGAGCTAGTGAACAAAGTTTTTCTACTGAAAAACATTTAACTCGAGGCACATTTCTGACATTCCAAAAGATACGAAGAAGTAGCTTATTGACAACGTTAGAGACAGAAGTTTTGTTCTGCAGGTGAATCAACTAACAGCAGCAAAGTCTGTTTAATGATAACATATGGCAAATGTGTAAATGGCGATGATTTAAAGGATTTTCTTTTCTGCAAACATGTAGACAAGTTTTAAGATATTGTGGATGCTACGTGAAAGAGGCTGATCTGAAATTGGACGACTGTTGAGATCTGAACAAATGGAGATCAGGTAATGGCTGGGAAACAAGGGAGACAGCAAATGCTCATCAAGCGTGTTTCTCCTGAAGTGGAATGGACACACCATATGATATCCAAACAGCTGAATGATGGTATCACTGATGTTATTGCCACAGCAAATTATTAAAACCACTCAAAGATTGAGTTTTTCTCCTACACTTGGTAAGAAAATGGAATCCAAACATACTGCTATTTTATTTGACATTCCTGAATATAGTCATTTGGAAAGGTGACTCCATGGTATTTGCCTGCAGAAGGAGATTAGAATCTTTTTGCCAGTGAAAGGAATAAACTTGCCCATAGGTTTAATTATGACACCTTCCACATGAAAGTTGATACCTCAGTGAAATGTTTCAGAAACTCAGTGGACTAAATTGAAAATTTTAGGGAAGCAACAATCTGCCTCCCCAGCTTGCAAATACAATTACATCCTTCACAAAAAAACTGGAAAAAAAGAAAGCATACCGACCGTTGAGAGCAGCGGTACGCACATTAAATCCGACAAGTGGGGCTGCTTCTGTTTAATTGTTTTATTGATTTTCATCTTGATGCAGTTTTATCTATAAAATTAATACACATTATACAAATTGAGCAATGCAGTAAACTTTTTAGACCATAAGCACACAAAAGTAAAAATAGATAAGTGATGCTAAGATTGGTTGTTTTAATTACAAGGAGCAAATGCAATTCTAAAACATCAGAAAAATATTCTGACACCAAAATCACTTTTTTATTCACAAATGCTGCATAAAATCCTCTTGCTGACTCAGATGCATTGCTATGGCAACCTTCTTTGACATCAGATGGTTGCATTAAAGCCAATAAAATCAACACAGAACTCTCCACCGATGTGGCCAGCTTTGGGGAGGCTTTTCCCTCCATCACCTGATGCTTTCATCATTTTCCTCTTCTTGCAGTTTAATGGCTGCTGAATTGTTGCACAAGCTTAACTCTATCTGGATTAGGATTATAACATTGTCTCGATTATAACACGCTTAGCAACAGCATTTCAGACCCCGTGATTTTCAAATAATCCACTGCCATCCATTTCAGAGAAGGTTCTGGAATGTGAACAGTTAATGGCTGTCAGAAAACAACAACATTTGTATGCAGTGGCAAGCTGGGCACAGAGGTGAGTGTAAAGTTCTTCTTTTATTCACCAAGCTAAAGTTGCCTTCTACAGTATATCTGAGCGACTTACTGCACATTTCACTTTATTCCTAGTTAATACAAGGCACTGCATCACAAACAAAAATCAAATCATATAAATCATCATATCACAGGAAAAGCATGAATATGATAAAGTAGAGAGGCTGCATAGTATAAAGTAACAGATGGACTGTTTATTAGTTTTATTTTTAGTCAAACAATACCAGGTAATTTATAGAAAAATATTCTATTCATATAATAATATAATATTCTTTCATTTTGAAATGGTCTACATTTGAAGATGCATTGTACTCATTATAAATTGTGCTCTGCTGCCTTGATCAGGTCAGTTTCTCATGGCATATTTGTTTGTATTGTATTGCATGTACAGTATGTGTGATTGTTTGTGCATAGGTGTGTGTAATGCTTTCCTTTTGGTAGAAGCACATTTCTAAAAGTCCTGGGGCCCAATGTGGCTGCAGGTTTTTCAGTTTCACGATCAGTGTGTTATTTTTTCCATCTGAGTGATGTCCTTGTTTAATGTGCTGTTTCTCTTATTGGTATTGTGAGATTAACATTTTTAAGAAATGTTAGGCTCATGGGTGATTTTACCCATCCATTATCCAATCCGCTATATCCTAACTACAGGGAGTGTGATTTTGTCATTGCTTAAATGCATAAATGCTTTTTTTTTTCTATTATTTTTTTTTGCATTTACCCTTTAATGTATCTTAAAAATTAAAAATAATAACAAATGGAGTAGACAACAGGGCAGACGACACTGCATGCTGAAAAACAGAAGCTACCTCAGTGTTATACTAATTAGCAGGCTCATTAGTAAATAACAACTTATTGGAAAAGTGGAATGCAAATCATGATGATGATAAAATCAAGATGAAAACCACACAAAATTAACCAAATATATATAAATGTAAATAAAAGCTTCTGACAAATATATCAATTGGCTTGATAAATTTTAACTTCTGCATTGACATCAAAGTACAGAAACTGGGAAATAACATCTAGGAACAAATAGTTATCCAATTGAAAGGTTTGGGATAAGCAACAGAAGGCCAAAGTGAGTCCACAGAACAGAACCTGAGAACTGCTGAACCATTTAGAACATCATGAACATCAAACTATCCACATCTTTGAATCTGCTTAAGCAAGTCAGGGTTACAGGAAGACAGCAAATGGTCATAGGAACCAACCCTGAAGTGTCTGTTATTCTAGCAAATGTAGAAAATCAGACATGAAAAATAACAGAGCAGAGCACCAAATTAAAAGTAGTAGAGGTCTGCACAGAGCCAGTGTTTCTGTCCCGCTCCTAATGGCTCTCAACAAAGTTCTGCCCTGCTTTGTCTGTTCACTCATTTCCTCCTCCTCACTCTCATTTTCTTCCAAATTCTGCCAAAATTCCATCCCACTCTTGACCAAATTCCCAGTTCTTAAAGACAAAAGAATTGGTCCATATAGTGGATTCTTCAAACAACAGAATCTAAAAGTGTAAAACAATATATATATATATATAATATATATATATATATATATATCAGCCTTTATAAGCTGCTATGCAAATGCACCACATTGCCTGTAATGATTGATTTCAAAAATCACATACAAATAATGGAAACACCACCTTAGTCGTGGGCACACTGTCTTGTTCTTCTCTTCCAACTGCGCATACTTTTCAAGTGAAACAGTGCTTATCAGAGTATTGATGATAAAGTATAACAGTAAAATAACTACATAGTTTGCTAATTTTCTTTTCATCTGATCTGATCACCGGCTACCGATCACATGACCATCACATGACCAAAGTCTAATTATCTGTGGCTGCTCACAACCTTTACATTTAGTACTTTCTTGCAAAGCTGACTTGAGTCCTGCATATATGGAGACCTCTAAATTGAACTGTCACTGTTGGAAAGTTTCATTGATTGTTGTTAATTAAATTTAGGTAAATGAATAAAACAGAAGCTGATTTATTTTTTAAAAAGAAGCAATTTAACAAAGTATGTTAATATTTCAATGTTTATAGTGAGCAATACTTACAAAGCGAGGAATAACAATAGGTGTTTCTTGACACACTTATTCACACTTTTGAATAATTCGCTGGCAGAATGTTAGTGTTAGTGTGACAGAGAGGGGATGACAGCATTGTTCATAATGTTACTCAGTTTTGTTTTAATTCTCACCCCCGCTGCTTTCCTCCAGGTGGTCCAGAGGGCATCCTATAACTGAGCCTGCCCTTTCAATTAGTTTGTTGATTCTGCGGATGTCTCAAAGTGATGTTACTAGCCCAGCACATTACAGCATAAAAACTGCATTGACCATCATAAAGTTATAGAATATGTGAAGGATGTTACTGCCCACATTAAAGGAACATAGAGATTCCTCTTCAATCTTTGTCTAAGTGATCTTTCACAAGAGGACTCATATAGTCCAGAACAAGGCTCTCAAAGGTCTTCATGATGTGCCTCTAGTCTGTAGACATTAGGTGAGGATGCACCTGCCTTCTTTGGAGCAGAAACGTTGCAGAATGCTTTCCACAGCAGTGACACTTTCTGCAGCCTTAGTGACAGACTAAACAGGTGATGGAGCACAGCACAAGCCATAAGATTATAAAGACTGACTCCATTCGACTCCATGTCTTTTATTGTGTGTAGCCTACTTAGTTGTCTCTTTACTTGGTTAACAGTTACGGACAGCCCATCCTGATGGTTAGAGGTAGACTCATCATTGGCCATGCCAGTTGAAGCAGTAGGAGTTGTTGATATAGTAGGGATGGTGTAGCTGGTCATTACAAGACAGTGATGGCAGAAGCAGGGAAAGTCTATTAAATAAATGGGTCTACTCCCAATTTTATATAAAAAGAACTCTTAAAAGAAATTGTTTTCTGATATTGTACTCACCCTGCCTGGTCTCTGCTGTGTCCTGTCTTTGGGAACAGGATCTGCGCTGGTATCCAGAAGGTTGCCGGTTTGAATCCCTCTTACTGCCTGTAATCTGCAATTGCTCCAGCGGTGCTGTACAATGGCTGAACCTGCGCTCTGATCCCAAGGGGTATGCGAAAAGTAACAAATTCCTAATGCAAGAAATTGAATAAAGCAAAACAAAGTAAAAAAAAACATTCAGACTTCTCACTTGGGTGGATCTCACCCCATTCAATGTCCTTCAAAGGCACAGTGTACTATTTTTCAGTAGTGCCCAGTGTCCAGACTGGCAGTGTCAATGTGAATCATCATTGGCAGTGCCTGCTTTTCTTATTTCTTGAGCGCTGTCTTGAACCCTTATTCTGTCTTGTGCCTGCAGTTCCATTGCCCACCAGGCCACGCATCATAGAAAAACGAAAATGCAGGATTAGCCTGTTTATTTATGATGCCTGTAGTGGACAGGTTACACATTTGTATTTAATCGTCATCTAATAATAAAAATTAATGTGCAAACTTCAAAAATAGTGAAACCAGTCTGGAATCCAGTTAAAATGATTGGGTTGACATAAAACATTTGCAGGACAGCATGAATCTCCCATACTGTTCATGATGAGCCCTTGTTCATCCAGTGACGTGTTGAACTGTATTTAGCTGGCTTGATAAAAAATGGATGCATAATGTAGACTTTATAAGTTTTGTATACACTGTAGTACACTTATGTCTACAAACACAGAGACTATTTCATTAATTTCCAAAAGTGCACACTGTGTATTTTTTCTCAAAACCTAATCATGACACATATTTCAAGGCTTTTAAGGATCTGTGTGACACCGAAAAGGTTTTAACATTAATCCAATAAGATCTCATCTAATAACTACATGTCCAATAAAACCAAAGCAACCACATTATTAATATGAGTGAGTCAAATGCTATTATGACTATTTGCATCACACAGTATGACCTAGCTGTTGTTGTGAACAGAAAAGTAGGTTATAAATTTTATTTCTATTTTTTCCCCAGTCTATGATTAAAACAGTGATCCTTTCTCCTGACTTTGCAGGCCATTGAATGATTTCTATGGCACAGCAATGGATAAGAAGATTAAATAGGAATTAACGTCATTCTGTTTTTTTCTTCATGGAATAAATTGACATCCATTTTAATCAGAACTCTTTGGCAGGTGTATCGGTTTAGTCAGAAGAAGAAATGCAGAGTCAAAACAGAAGACAACTTAAAAAGTGTGGAAAATTACAAGAGGAATACAATGGCAATCATTCTGAACAATCACAGCATGTAGAGCACAGGACAACTTTCTAAAGGCTGCGGAAACAAAATTCAACAAGAAATAAAAAAATAATAAATGTGAGATGGCCGGACATTTCCTAGCCAGCAATATAAAGGTTGGTCGATATGCTCCTGGAATTGTGGCTGAGATGACCGTACCTGTAGATGGAATATATGAGAATAGCTCATCCTTATCTCTCTAGTTGTGAAGATCATGCTGCTGGCATTTAAACTGCTCTTCTTGTGCTGGCTGTGGCCACAAGCTCTGCTGCATGGAAATATCTTCCACAACAAAAAGAAACAACCAGAGGTGCCTATACATAACTATAAGCAGCAAGGCAGGTACGTTACCTTTAGTGACATTGCAACCTATCTGGGGACCGATAATGAGCTGGAACTGATGAAACGAAGGGTAGGAGGAATTATATAGAGGTTAATTATTTTCTTTGTGGTACCTTTAGGTATGATGAGAACTTTAGTTTGATAGTCATACTCATCAAAAAAATGCAAGAAATAAACCTTGTTTTGGTGTTTTGGGTTATAAGATGACATGAATTAAGACAGCAAGTCACTACTTTCATAGGACACTGGTAAGCAAAATAGAATAGAAGTCTTGATTCATTGAAGTATCTACTATTGCCATCCATAGGGTCACCAAGAGGGGTTCTGTCTTATGGCAGTTTATCTAAGGCCAGCATCACAGACACCAAATTCAGTTGTTGAATTCCACCTCCATATCTGAGAGCATCATTTAAGATTATTTAGATGGTTTGGAGAAAGAAGCTTGACCACTGAGGTGCATATATGGGAACAGGGTACGGTTAAAATTTTTGACGTTACTCTGTGTGATGCATACTACATTTGGAATTTTGTAGGCATGAAATTAGGAGCTACAAATGAATCTCATGGTGAGATGAAGATATATTTAAATGCACTGAAAACTTTTGTAACCATAAGGTCAAAATAAGCAAGTATAGAGTAGGCAAGATCACAATCAAAATATTACATTGATAGATATCTCTGTTTTAATCCTTATACACCGCTGCTGGGGGGCTTGTTTTGTTTTGGACATGTTGTGTCTCTAGGTATGTCAGAGGACTGGGATTTTGTGAAGTGTGGTCTAGCCTCATGTGGGGAGACAAAATGGGGGGGGGGGGTGGGCAGAAGGACTGGGGGGGAGAGAAAGAAAGCAAGCTATTTCTAATCTATCCTTTTAATCCTTATAATTATAAGTTTCAACACAACAATAGGCTTCATGGCAATAACTCCTGGGAAAATTGGAAAACATTACATTGAAAACACAAAAAAAAGAGCAAAAACAAGGTTTGAAAGACTAAATAACTGAACAGTGGTAAAGATCAGGAGCCCTCAAGGTTAAATACTTAAATGATTAAGCTAGAATGGTTTTGGATCATTAGTGCCTAGTGTTTGCTGCCTGCCTGTCTTGTTACAACAGCCAGTGTATACATAGTAGCCCTTTGTAACTGACCAGACCGTGATGACCGTGTGAGTCCTAGAAGTTTAAATAGGAGGAATGGATATCAAGGAACTGCCAGGAGACAGGTAATGAGCATGGCCATTGGTCAGGGTATTGGAAGCAAGAGAATTTTTTAGGCTGAGACACAGCTTCAACCTATTTGGTGGCATTACAAATGTATCTTTTTGACATTGTGTTCAATATGAAAAATGTTCAAATGCATACACATAAATAATTTAAAATAGAAACAAATTCACTAGTCTATCTAAATTAAAAGAAAATCTTGAGACAAGACTATTGCCAAGAGATTTGTTCAAGTCCCGCCCTCCTCTCAACCATTTTTCAACCACGCCCATAGTCCTCTCATTCATTCATGTGAATGCTTTTGTCAGACACAGTTCCTGCACTCTCAGCTCTTATAAATTTTTACGTTTTCCTCACTTTAAGTTCCCAATAAAAGAAGACTTATAATGTCCAAATCTTATTGAAGAATTTCATCCCGAATGGTTAGCAACAGAAGAAATGAGTACATGTGCAATCCTAGCACAGAGAAATGATGAAGTCAAACAAATTAACGCGAACATTGTCGATCAATTACATGGCAAATTGGTTAAATATGTATCAATAGACTACACTGAAACAGTTGGTGGTGATTGTGCGGAAGATGAAAACATCAACTTACAATATCCCATAGAATATCTACAACCCTTAACACCATCCAGTCTTCCACCAGCTGAATTACTGTTGAAAGAAGGATGTATCATGATGTTATTGCGTAATTTATGTCTGAGTCATGAGCTATGCAATAAGACAAGATTAATTGTATTCAAAATTGGTTGAACAATTCTGACTTGTAAAATTTTAACAGGCCACAAGAAAGGTAATGTAGTACATCTTCCGCAGATAACATTAGACACCAAAGGAGATCTTGATATGCCCTTCGTATTAAAACGTTTACAGTTTCCCGTTAAAATAGCTTTTTTTATAACAACAAATCACAGGGACAAACATTTGAAAATGTCGGTTTATTTATTAGAGAGAAAGAAATGATATTCACTCACGGGCAGTTATACATTGCGATGTCACGATGTTAGTCCAAACACAAAATCAAAACTCAATGCGATATCCAGAATGAAACAGAACGAAAATGTATAATGCAATGAATACCTCTTAAAGCAACATAAAACATAATTTTCTTTCAACTTATTATGTTTAACTATTTTCTAATACGGTTAATCATGTAAAATAGTTCTAATATGCATATGCAACAATTCCCATGAAAATAACAATCTGTTTAAATTGTACATCTGCTTCCCCATACACAAGCAGCAGATCCACGAAGTGGCTAGCACGTAGCGCCCACCCAGGGGTTGGCGAGCAAATCCCAGTCAAACGCCCAGTCAAAGGCTGCCAGAGCATAACTCAGAAGCACCTGACAATGCATTGAACTCCACTGAATATTGAACTTTGATCCATATTGAGGCAAAGTCATGACTGATGATCAGTTTATATTCCACTCACTCACAAGTAGACAGTTTTACATCACCAATTAACACACTTGAGTAACAAAATTGGAGTCTTCATAGAAATCCACAAGAGATATGGGGGGGGATAACGTAAACTAAATAAAGAAACCACTCAGCTGAAAATGAAGCTGAGATTCAATATTTAAAATACATAAAGTAATGATGAATTCTAACAAATTATTATGTATTTGTATACAAATCTTTTCTAAAACTATTACCCATGCAATGTTCATCCAATATGTTCTTGCTGTATGGAAGGAAGCATTTAAACACATTGCGAAAACAAGACCAGAGAATCATGAAATGAGTTGGGGTGCAAGATGGTGAAATTCTATTTATTTTCTAGGATGAGTGCATTTTAAGGCATGTTTCACTATCAGAGGCGTCAGTTGATTAGCAAACAGAAATGAACAATTATCAAATGAGTTAATTGCTGGAGTCCATTTTGGGTCACTGTTGTTCATCCGGGTTGTTGACTTCCTAACTATGGAGGAAACATTCAAGTATTTTGCACTTTTTAGCATACATAACCACATCTCCCTGTATTTTCTTTAATTTAGTTACCATAATCTCGGCCAAATAATTACATGCCTGACAATGTGTAACTCAAAAACTACAGCCATAGAACAATAGACTTACATTATCCAGATAAATTAACACACCTCTCCCTTTCCCAACACATTCACTCATACAAAGCCAATATATACTTTCTATATTGCTATCGCTATATGTGGCATTGCTATTCCTGTTTTGTTCAACCTGCTTCTTTTTCTACCCCCCCCCCTCCACCAGAATTAAGTGGGTCATCATGTTAGGACCCCAAACCATATCTTATCAGCCTTTATATGATAAAGGTTTGGGGTCCTAACAGGGTGTTCCATTTAATTCTAAGGGTGACAAAAAAAGAAGCAGGTTGAACAAAACAGGAATAATGTTGCCAGGCTATCAGGTCCAACACCCCAGTTGCTCTTGGTAATCAGTGGGTTCTTCACGTATGTCCTTCTTCATTGGAAGCTGGTTCCTAATTGAATGATAACTTTCAGTTGTGCTGTTCTCTGTGAGCGTAGTAAAGAGGCAGGTCTCATGAAAGCAAGGTGGAAATGAAATCATTGGTCTTCTGGCGCATCCTCCTCCATTCTTAAAACAGAAGTGTGTGTCGCCTTAACTCTTGTTTCTGGCACTTACCAGATAAGAACTTGTTAAACACTCCCTACACTTGCGTATTTGACCATACATATACTTGGGCTCTTAAATAAGCAAAATCCTCTTTCACAATGTGTGTAACATAACATGACATTGTTAAACCCACCTAATCCAACAAAGGGAGTAGAAGGAGCTAACTAAGCCTATATTGTGTTCCAGTCCATTGTAAGACACACTCACACACATATACCCACAAGGAGCCATTTTAAAATTGACAAGTAACCTAACAAAAACCTTTGGGATGTGAAAAGAAAATCCGAGTATCCATACAAAACCACACAGTGATTGGACATGGGATTCAAATCTAAGATATTGGATATGTGAGTCCATAGAGCTTATCATTGTGCCGCCATCCAACTCATAAAATGTGAAGGTATTTATACTCTTCTGTAATTCTTAAATAATGCCAAACATTACAGACTATATTCAATTAAAATGAAATGTGCCCTAAGGGAGATAGCGGAACATATCACACAGTAACTCTATGTCTTTGATCCATCTATACAGAGAGGCTTTTTAAAGTCAGTCACCTGAACTGAGACTGTATTGACAGTGGGCAAACATTTACAAACTGCCAATGTTTAGACTCAAGGTGCCATTCAAGATCCCAGCATTGCTCATTCTCCCATATCTCACATGTTTCCTGTATTTAAATTTTTTTATGCTTGTTTGGCTACAATTTGCCTTGGCCCCATTAGCTTAGACATTCCAAACTGCTCAAATTGTCTCTGCTGGTTCCTAAAAGTCTACATTTTGCTTTTTGTCTTTATAAAATTATACGGTAGCCAGTTTTGGTTATTTAGTACATGCAGCTCAGTCAATACCTGAAGTTCTGCTGTTACAGGCAAAAATATTCACCAAATCAATGGTTTCTCAGAATTAACACGACACCAAATAGATAGAGTCAGCACCATGGTTCAGATGGACAAACAGAGAATGGAACGGTGAATGCAATGAAGTTTAATAAATGTTAGGTGAATTCTTATATAGATCACTACTCAATCTGGGAATTCACTCCTTATTCTGAGTAAACAGTAATTCCCACAATCAAAAAACTTACACCTTGTTATGAAATAAGTAAGTCATTTTTTCAAAATGGTACATAAGATACCATATTCTGAAACACACATGACCTCACAACAACACCCTATGTGTCACAGCAGTACATTCCCTAGGACTTAATAAAATTACATCAACAGTGAGGAATAGCATGGAAACCAGGATGTAAATTGAACATTTACAGAAACTAAAATTAAAAATAAGAATGGGCAGAATTAAAAGTAACAGAAGTACATGCTCAGACAGGAATTATGTGTTCCTTTGGTTCTACTGCGGAACATTAAATTAATTCAATTTTTGAATTTCCAGATTTAGTTTCTCCTATGGCTGTGTCAGAACCTTTTGCTGATGATGTGCCCATGTCTTCATCAAACTCTTCATCTCTCAGCCTCATTGAAAGCAGCGCAGGGGACTGAATAGGACACCAATATGGATATGCACACCTTCATTCATTTATTCAGTCATTTTCTTAGTCCAATACAGAGTTAAGAGAAACATCAGGTGTAGGACCGTCTGAAAGGGGTCACTCACACACATATTACAATCATAACTCTACCTAAAATGTGATTAATACCCATATAGACATTAAGATAACTGAAGGTACACACAGAAAGTCCTAGGTGTCCAAAACTAAAACATGTCAAATTATATTTGGAAAACTACTTAATGTATGCTTTTTATTTTCACATAAAATTGAGCTATTCTTTGATTGTTTTTTGCATAAACCATGAATTAAACAAAAAATCTTGGATGTTCAAGACATTCAGGCCACACAAATGAAAGCATCTTCTCTGTCCACTGTACATTTGAGCCCATTTTGTTTTAGGACAGTACCAGTGACTGTCTCCTAATAAGATGGAAGAAGCCTAATGGTTCTGTGTGTGGAAAATGCTGCTTGTGTAACCAAAGTTTTAGCTTCTTTCTGCAAGTAATTAAGTGCCATTGTTTCATTGTTTTCTCTTCAAAGATCCCAGCATCTCTGAAGCTGCTGTAATTTTTGTTGTTTTATTCATCTGTGTCCACATAAATATGATGATTTGTCTTTGCCCTCATGATCAGATTGTGCTAGCCCAGCAGTCCTTGTGTTTGCTCATTTCTTGAAGCTCAGCCAATGGCATCTGGTAGAACAGAAGACCCAAACATCTGCGTGGGGGTAGATTACCTGATTATGCTGGCATTTCACTGCCAATTAAACTGCAACTGGTCTCTGGTCTATAAGTCTTTTAATTTTTTTAACACATTTTTTATACAAAATAAATGAATCGATTAAGCTAATGAGGTCTTTTACTTTCTGTTAATATTCTCAAATAGGTGTCTGCTTTAAAAGCTATGCAGTGACATCCTTACAGTTCACTTCATGCAGTCCAATTACAGTTTTCGGAGTGAACTTCATAAAAGTGCCCACCAATGTGATTCCTCAACTTATTTCTAACTGGACAAAAAGTAAAACATACGACATAATTCATTTAGACTTTCAAAAAGTCTTTGCTACATCCCCCTGCTGAAGATTAATCTTGACACTAAAAGCCATCGGCACCAGTGAAAAAGTGCAATATGGATTTCAGGCTGGTTAATCAGAAGAAGTCAAAGAGTACAAATAAAAGACAAATGGGGTGAGGTCATCAGCGGACCCTTAGGTTATGTCCACACTACTATATTTTTGTTTAAAACATAGACATTATTCTCCATTTTCACCTTTTGTCCACACTACCCCAACATTTCTAACACCGAACAATGGAGACTTTTAAAAATACTTCCCAGAACCTTATACTTGAAAACACTCAGTTTTGTTATGTAGATGGATATTAACATAGACTTTCAAAGATGCAGACTCTAATTGTGTTCTAATTTGTTTGTGCTTATTACATGGCTCTTCCCTGATCAAATCCTGTTCATTTCAACATCTTATTTCCAAACTGTTTATCCTTTGGGGAAGAAAAGCATATTCCAACCTGTACATTAGCTGTAGGCATCTATATTACATTTTGTAGAGTTTAAATGCTGCATACATGTGCAGAAGGCATTTGTTGGTCACTACGATTTTGCGATAAATCCTGTGGTCAGTTCACTCATGCCTAGTGCAGGCAAATGTTCACCATATGCATTTTAATTCATTTTAGTCTGGAGGGAGATACTTTAGTAAATAATGTGAAAACATTAGTGTGGGCATGATCATTTTCATTTTTAAAAATTAAATTTTTGAATGAAAATATAGTAATGTTAACGTAACATTCCTTGTACTATCACTTTTTCTAATTTATATTAATACCATAGATTCAAGTTTACTTAGTAAACATGTGACTGTTCTGCCTCAAACAGTAAGAATTTTTTAAGATAGAACTGGGAGAGAAGAAGTTAACAAAGCCATACTAGTATTGTAAAGTGAGAGTCAAGTCTATCAAAATGAAAGGGATAATCAAAGATCTTGGTCAAAAAGGACAGAAAGTCTAGAATCAAAAGTATGATTATACCAAGATTATGCTACTGACCCCTAGAGTCACAGACAGGGTCACCTTTGATGTCAGCCATAGCAACACAATAGCAACTGTTACAACATAAGATAGCAAAGGGTGGCGTCCATGAGAAAAACAAAATGGCATCATTGCATAAAGGTAAAAATTGTCAGGTTTTTAGGGAAATTTTGAAATGAAAAATAAATGACAAAATTTAATTACTTGTGTCTATAAACCCAAGACTAGACACCAAACACTAAAAAAACAAAACTTAAAAAAAATATAAAAATATAAAAAGGAAACCAATCGTAACAGTGCCATTTCAAAATGACACCAAAGTTGAAGGAATACTAGATTCTGAGGAGGCAGCATTAACAATTCAAAAATACTTAAACAATCTTCAGATCTGGGTGCACACTTAAAAATATAGAATGTAGAAATATAGAAGGTAGAGAAAATGTGATGTATTATGAATTATGTAGAAAGGTTAAAATACTAAACTCAGGCAAAAGCAACGTTAATTATAAATACAAGTTGAAGGAGGTTGTCTTACAGGAAGCAACCTCTCACAAGAATTTAGAGGTTGGCACTCACACAACTTTCTTGTTGTCTGGTCAATGTGCAGAAGCAATTACAAATGTAAATACAATGATAGTATATATTGTAAAAAACATATAAATAAATGTGCTCATTCTGTGTAATACACTAGAGAGACCGTAGTTCTGGTCACAACACTACAAGAAGCCATAGCAATAATTAAAGCTGTACAGGGACATGTCCTGCTCTGAAAGACTCAAGGAAGTAAAGCTTTTTCAATTCAATCAGAGGCTGCTGTATGGAGACCTAATCCAGGTCTTAAGTATTCTCAGAGACCTCAAACATTGATCCTGTAGAATTCTTATTGTAAATCAGGGCTCACAAAACCCAAGAAAGGATTCCAAGTCAAAACTAGGCTATTGTTATATTTCAGTCGGGGGTCCTCGCCTGGCTTATGTTAAATTCCTTTTTTGTCTTTTTTGTTTATGTTTACCATTTAAATTGTGATGCGTGAGTCACATACTTGCGCCCTAGAGAAGACAGTGAGTCCACAGACTTCAGGAAAACCAACTTTATTTTCATTAAAACAGGCACAATCAGGGTCTTTATTCAAATGGAAGCTATCACTTTAATACACTCAGACACAGCAAATAAACAGTAACTGGGCCATTAGTGGCTGGGTTAGACTGTTCCCCGTATAAACCATCGGCCAAGGTGAGGCTGAAAACCTATGGTTGCCTCAGTGTTGGAGAACTAATCCCTGCCTGCACTGATAGAATTTCAGCACACCGTGCAGCAGGGGGAGTTTTGGGGTCTCAATACCCTCATACACCACCCCCCCAAAAGCTTTGTTCACAACAAAGTGACCGTCTAAGCCTGGCTTGGCTAGACATAAGAGGACATCTGTGTTGACATTCTCAGACCTGGGCTGATGGCGAACATCAAAAGTGAACGGCTACAAACTAATAAACCAACTAGTGAGTTGGAGTTTGTATCCTTGTGCTGATAGAGCCACTAGAGCAGAATGCGATCCATTACTAAGTTAAACCATCTGCCCCATACATAATTACACTCCCTGAGGAGTAATTTCCTGCTCAGAAACATGATGGGATGTTCTTCCCCATCAAAACGCTGAGAGAGCACCTCCCCCAAAGTGAAAGCTCTCGCATCCGTCTGTAGAATTACTTCCTTAGAAAAGTCTGGATTCCACAGAACTGGGAATGAAGACAAAGCAGCCTTTAAGTCAGAGAATGATCTCTCACAATCATGGATCCAGACAATGGTTTAGTTTTTTTGGCCCTTCACCACGTCAGAGAGAAGTGCAGCTGTATGTGCAAAGTTCAGAATGAATCGTCTGTAATACCCAGTGAGTCCTAGGAAAGCACAAACCTGCCTCTGTGTTCCCAGATGTGGACATGCAAGCACATCACCCACCTTGTCCAAATGAGGTTTAATCAAATTATTCCCCATAGAGTATCCACATAATGCATTCTGACATCCCTAATTTACACTTCTTGGGTTTAGATGTTAACCCAGCCAGCCTCAAATTGTCAAGCACCACTTGCAGGTGGTTAAAGTGTGACTTCCAATCATTACTGAAAGTGACCACATCATCGAGATAGACCCCAGCATATTTGGAATGGGGTCGCAGAATCTGATCCATCATCTGCTGAAAAGTGAATGGCATACCATGGAGACCAAATGAGAGCCTGGTGAATTTGAACAACATGTCTTCTCAAAATTGGAGGCCTTCAGGAGTAACTGCCAGTATCCCTTCGTGATATCCAGGGTGGAAATATATGAGGCTTATCCAAGTTTCTCCAACAAGTCATCAATATGCGGCATCGTGCCATTATTCAAGCACCTAAAATCTATACAGAACCAAACCAAACTGTCCAGCTTTGGCACCAAAACAATCAGGCTTCTTCACTTGCATTTGCTTTCATGAATTACACCCAGTTCGAGTATCTGTTCCATCTCCTCTCATATCACATTCCTCATCTCTTCCAGAAGGCGATACAGGCGCATCTGTATTTTAACGCCAGGTTCAGTTACGATCTTGTGTTCAGCAATTTCAGTCCTTCCGAAAAGACATCCAAATTCCTCCCAATCATTGGCCCAGCTCAGCCTTCTGGGTTTCCGCCAAACTATCACCAATAGCAACCTGTATCTGAGAGACTGCCACTGACGTGGCCAAGACCTTATGCAAGTCGTGCTACCCTTTCAAAAGATTAACATATGAGATTTGCACGGGCTTTCAACGGCTGGGTATTCTGACCTTATAATTTATGGAACTTATACGCTCCTCCACTATCACTGGACCCAGCCACTTCGCCTGAAATTTATGTGGTTGGTGGACAAATAAAACTCCCGAATAGCAAACAGGAGCAAAGGCAACATGGAGTCCCAGGATGTCGGGTCATCACAGGCCAACAGGTCACTAGCCAAATAATCTGTTTTAAAGTCATTCATCTGTGGGTGATAAACAGCGGTGCTCAATTTAATGGCAAAGTTCTTACACAGCTGCTTTATGACGTGAGGTCAGTTAAAATCTCTCAAGAAATATGCACAAATATTTCTGATAGAGCCTTAGCAACAGCTTGTGCTTTAGCCAACTTGCAGACCAGCCACCTTGGGGAACCTTGTTGCATAATCAGCCATCACAGGCATGTACTAAAAGCCATTCTTACTCTTGGGAAATGGGCCAACAATGTCTAAGCCAACCCTCTCCACAGGGACATCCAAAATAGGTATTGGTGAGAGGGGAGCCCTAACAGGTCAATGAGCAGAAACAGCTTGACAGTCAGGGCAAGATTAACAAAACTGTTCAACATCTCGGCCCAAAATTAGCCAATAAAAGTGTTTTGAAATTTGATCCCTGATCTTCTCCGTACTGAGATGACCCCCCAACCAAGACATTGGTGTGAGCAAATTTTAAAACTGCCTCTCTATGCCCTCTCGGGACCACAATTGCTCAATAAGTATTTCTTCTATACAATCAGAAATCACCAGAAGAAACCATCCTTGATCAAAAAGTATAGTGTTTTGAAATTCGGGCCCTCCTGCTCCATATAGTAAGAGTCATTTGTGACATGTGCTTGTTTAAATGCAAAGTCTATGCTGCTTTTGGCCCGTTGTAGGCGCACAAACTCAGTCAGAGTATCAGTCCCCACTTCCCTCTGACCTGACACAGCACCCTGGTCTTTTAAAGCCATTGTTTCTCCGCGGCCCATAGCTGCTGTCTGGTCTGAGGAGGTTGAAGGTGTGGGTGCCTGATGCAAAATGTCCTCCGGTTGTCACAGACCATCACCTAACTCACTGGACAAATCATGTTCAATCTCAACACAGGTCCTTGACTGACCTTATCAGCAGCGAGACCCACCCTCTCGACTGTAGAGAGTGGTGCCCTGCAGGTTAGTAGGATACATGGGAAGAGGGCATTACTCTTCCCTATAAAAAGAGGCCAGGGTGAAGGGTCTGATACAGTGGTCCAAACAATAAAGTTTCCCCCCTTAAATTTCAGAGGGAGTAAGATAGTCTCATATTCTTTAATGTCTTTATTAACGCAGCAACTGTTAACCCAGTCCGTATTTGTGTAAGTAATCTGCCTGAGCAAGTAGCAAGTGAGTAAGTAAGTAAGTAATACTATGCAGAGTTCACTACAGGAGTCCAACAGGGCCAGGAGTTCATATCCAGCCAACTTAATTGAGACCTTGAAATTGTCTTTTTTCACCGTCCTGGGAGAAACCTGATAACTACATACCTGGGCCAGACTGAGATCCATGGACTGTGCAGGAGAGAGAAGGCACTTCAGAGCCAGATCCCCCAATTGATCACAACAAATGCACCTGAGCTCAATCCCAGCTGGGAGTTTCCTACGATAGCGCCTTCTACCCGTGGCTTCAGCAACTCTAGCAGCCTGGTCTTGAGCAGGAGAAAATGAGGCAGAGGGTGGCAGCAGACGTTTCTCTGAGGAGAGGCAAGGATGAGGTGGAGGCAGGGGCTGCGAACCATAGATTCATCAATTGACCAGTGGGCAGGGAGGCGATGATTCAGTCAAAGTCAGTGCCAAGTTAGGATAGCCCCTCTGTTTCCAGGCAGCTTGGGTGACCTTCAGTCTGCAGGTCAGTCTAGCAACGAGTGGACATTACTTTGGAGTATCTCATCACAAAGGTCTTTGTTTATCGTTGAGAAGACTGCATCAACAGCAAGCTTTTCTATAATGTACTTGAAGTTGTCTCCACAAAACCAGCTTTGAATCAGGTCTACTATGTCCTGGACCTGTCCCTGTGTAGACTGATTGGAGTCAATTTGGCACAGCCAAAACTGACAACCTTTGGCCAAAGGGCTCATAGCTGTGTGGAGGAGGATCTGTTGCTTCAGGAAGTCACAATCATCAAGGCTTAGATTTCGCATGACCTGTAGTAAAAAAGGGGGCCAAAATAATTGCCCAGCCTTTCTTGTCTCAGTGCATCGGTGTTGTTGTGCATTCAAAACCGAATAGGAAACACTTGGGGTCATCTGAGGGAGCCATAACTATTATAATCTTTATTTAGTTATTTATGTTTCTTATTTGTATACTGTAAATACACATTTTTCTGTCAGTTTTGAGTCTTACTTCTTTTCTATGTATGACAGTATTGTTAAATGAACAGACATTGACACCAAAAGGAGGTTTGTGGTCGCCACTCTTATACCTGACTAAGGCTACAAATGCAAAGATTTGGTAACAACAGAAGTGTCCAAATGAGTCCATCAAAAGAAGTGAGTTCAAATGGAGGATGATTAACTTTTATAATAGGTTGGAGGAAACAACATCATCTGGGAACTGGAAGTGATGTTCTTTGGACCGTGACTGGAAGTGATGTTGTTGGAATCAGGCAGAATTTCCCATGTCTGGGCTGCAGAGATAAAAGAGAAAGGTTTACTGCATCGCGCCACCCCCTGGCATGGCATGGAATTACCTTCTTTTGGTCCTTCTAGCTGCCTCCCATGCGCATGTGTGTGACAGTATTTTCTGACTTGTTCCTTGCGTGGGCCACCTGTCTATCAATGTTGTGAGACTGTCCCAGCCCTATAAAGGCTGATGGAAAGTTTACTTTCTTGTTCTACATAGTATGTGCTTGGTGTTAGTTAGTTCTCCTCTTTATGTTTTTTGTCATTCTGCATATTCTTTTTTTGGGTATATTTTAGGCTTTTCACTTTCTAACGTATTGCTTTTTGGGGTAACTTATTTGCCCTTTGTTATTTGGGTTTTTCTTTGTAATTGATTTTTTTTTTTTTTTCAAATATATCTTTTATTTACAATGATTTTTTCTTTGTCCTGTTTATAAAAGCTGAAGGTTTACAGTCACCTATCTCCTTATAGGGTAACTGCTGAAACATTTATGTTTTTCTAGCTTTCCCTCTTTTGGGCCTATTAGGCCTAGCCTGCAGAGTATTGAAGAGTGGTTGGATTGAAGTGGGCCCCTACTGGGCACCCCAGTTAGGATTCTGAGGTGCTCCCTAAACAATCAGAAGAGCTGAAATTAAAAAAAAGAAAAAAAAAACAGTCCTGAAACTCCTAGATGGGCCTGATACCAATGATACATATGACAAAAATCAAGAACAAGTGTAGACATTGAAAAAAAAACTTTCAAAATCTAAAAGGAATCCATGAAAGGAAGGTGAAAAACAAAAGCATACGGTAATGTCTCACCACTGCTGAGGCAACTCAGGCCTTATTCAAGCCAAGGGCTGTTCCACAGCTGCAGTATCAGGGGCCCTGCCCCCTTTGGCCCAATGGACGACAACAAAGAAAATAATTAACAGAATTTTTATAAGAAAGCAAAGAAAACTTAATTAACAGTACAATTCCAATAAAGTGTGAGACAATGCAAAAGAAAATAAAAAGGAAAAGTAATCAATAACAACAAAAACACAAATAATCAGAAAAGAAACTAAAGTCGGGACAGAACCCTGGTCTAAACAAAACACTGTCAATTAAATAGCAAATTGCATACGTAAGGACTCTTGAGGAAATTTAAAGTAACAGTATTCAAGACTGAAACCAGAAAGCACTTCTTCACACAAACAGTTATGGAAACATGAAATAAACCACACAGGCACATATTTCAAGTTATTGTCTATTTTTTTATCTGCATTTTTTATTACTCTTTAATTTAATATTTTTGCTGCTGGAATATGTGAATTTCCCCCTGGGATTAATAAAGTATCTATCTATCTATCTATCTATCTATCTATCTATCTATCTATCTATCTATCTATCTATCTATCTATCTATCTATCTATCTATCTATCTATCTATCTATCTATCAAGTGGAAAGCTTGACAACTTTTAAAAGTATCTGAATGAAATGTTGGGACATCTTAGCTATTAGTTATTCAGACTGTCATGGGTTTTTTTTCATTTTTTATGTAGTATTATAATTTTTTTTACACTTTTAAAGTCTTTCTTGGGTTTTTGGAGGCTGCTCGGTGAGCAGGAGGAGCAAGGGTGACAGATCAGTAAGGGAATGCTACTGTTTAAGTAGACCCAGACGACAGAGGTAGCTACTGTTTTACCCTTTGTTTCTACTTTGCCATTCTCTTGTGTTAATTACTCCTTATGTTGTTAATGAACCCCATTTTTTATTTTTTATTTGGATCCTTGTGTTTTTTGGGTCCAGATTCAACTCACAAATGTCCTACAGTTCACTCTATCTTGTCATCATCAAAAACAGAGCTGTGGTTCAGCTATCTGTAGGGAAAGCTTGAAATATTTTAGTGGGAAAAATGGGTAAAAGTTGAACTACCATGCAGTACTCTGTCGACTCTATAAGTATAGCAGTGGTAAACTGTTGAACCCTCTGTGTTTAGGGTTGTGTTTTGTCGAAAAAATTTAATACATACAGACACCCCCCAACTGGAATACCCCGATTTAAGCAATAAAACACAGGCAGGAGAAAGCTATCGTTAGCTAGAATTGCTATCGTTATTCTTTATCTAAATCTCTGAAGAGGTAACAAGTGTATTACATGTTAGCCACATGTTAGTCACATTGCTACAAAGGAAAAAAAAATGTCCTCAGGCTATATTTATACAATTCATTGATTAGGTCACTTTTCTTTAAAAGGAATTCATTACAAATTCAGAACATGATTGGTTACACCTAGTTGCTAACAGGACATGCACAACTTGATTGATTGTCCTGTTTGTTTAGGATGTACGTGACTTTTTGAAAATGTATATTTTACATTTTTATTTTGAGGAGCTGTGTGAACCTCAAGAAGAAGGAAAAAGAACAATGGCCTATATAAATAAATATATATATATATATATATAATATATATATATATATATATATATATATATATATATGATGAGCCCAGAATGAGGGCGAAACACGTGTCGTGTACTCTTTGCATTTATTTGACAGTAAACTATTTTCAAACCATTCTATGATCTGCTCTTCACAAACTGAGGGCACCGTGGCGGATGTTAGCAGATTGCTGGCCAACCACAAAGCGTTACCTGGTAGGTAACCACCCACACTATCAGATTGTGACACAGACTTCGAATGCCGTGAATATATATATATATATATATATATATATATATATATATAATTATGATCCAGCTTGGTTCAAAACAGGAAACACATTTTATCATAGTGAATAAAAATAACAGCGTCAGCTTTTAAGCATAAGCTCAGAAGGATTTGAGACTCAGACACATGCCAAGTGCACACATAGAGCAGGGTTCAGATTTAACTCTTACAGTTTCTTTTACTGTAAAAGTACTCCCTACAGGCCTGTTGAATTTCCAAACCTTTCATATGTCTGTATTGTCAAGCCAATTGTCAAGAGCCACATACAAACACATATGGTTATATCCTGGGTATCATAACATTTGAAAAGAGAAGATACTATTATATCAAAATGGGTCATACTATCACAATATTTAAATTTAATGACACACTTGACAATGAAGGTCCAACTTTTTTATATTTCTCACAGAGCAGAAATACCCACAATTAAATACAGAAACACATTTTAAGTACAGCAATCTAAAGGAACATATTATGACTCTTGTAGAACATTTCAAAATAAAAACAGTTTCATACAATACATTACTTGTACTGTACATTTTTAAAATGTGTTTAAATGAAATAATAGTCTTTTCTTGTTTGTTCTTTACTCTGTTGCACATTATGATTTTTGATGTTTGCATTAATATTTTATAATTCAAAGCTGCATTAAATTTGCATTCAGTGGGCTCTGCCTACCATATCCTCCCATTGGCATCCTATTTGCTTATTCATATGACCTGGAAGTAAAAAAAATTATTATGTAGTAGAGGGCTATGTCCACTTCTGAAAATATCCACAAAAGAATTACCTGCATCCCAAAAACCTGTGACATAGATTTGTTCAGAGTCCTGGAGACCCTGGCCATCAAGCTGCCTAGTCGGGGTATTCTAAACAGAAGTAATGAGTCTTCAGCTTAAATTTAAAAGCTGAGACTGTAGGGGCGTCTCTTATAGTGGCAGGCAGAGCATTCCACAGCTTTGGGGCCCTGTAACTAAAAGCTCGGCTTCCCATTGTTATTTTATTAATCATTGGAATCATAAGCAGGCTGGCATCTTGAGATCGTAATGTGCACTCTGGTTTGTAATTCATGATAAGTTCAGATAAGTAAGCTTGGCCATTTAAGGCCTTATATGTTAAAAGTAGGATTTTGAAATCTGCCCTAAACTGTATTTTCTTGCTCTTGTAAAGAAAAGCCAAGAAAAATGACACCTTTTATTGGCTAACTAAAAAGATTACAATATGCAAGCTTTCAAGGCAACTCAGGCCTCACCTGAAGAAGGGGCCTGAGTTGCCTCGAAAGCTTGCATATTGTAATCTTTTTCGTTAGCCAATAAAAGGTGTCATTTTTCTTGGCTTTTCTCTACATTCATAATGGCTAACACGGTACAGCACCCTAGTACTACTTGCTCTTGTAATAAATATGTAATATTTAATGTGCTCTTAAAAAATAGTAAAGGGAAGATAAACCAGGAAATATAAGTGTTTTTGTACCTCGTTATTTTGTCTCACTTCTTCCATCATTACACTCTTGTGGTTCAGTTCTAGTTGTCTTATACACAAAACAGGAACTGTGCCTGTAAGGGACACAAGTCTAAATCAGGGCACTCACACTGAATCACCAGTAAACCTTCAAGTATTTGAGATGGGGGAGCAAAATCAGATTAGCTAGAGAAAAACACACACTGGCACAGGCAGCAGAATTTGCAAACTACTGTAGACACAGGCCATGTCTGGGGTAGGATTCAAACCTGTGCATCTGGATCTCAAATATATATCATCATTACTGTTTTTTTTTTAGTTTTTTTTTTAGAGGTTTATGAATTTCTGCTTTTCACTCCCATTTTCCATTCCTATTCATAATTGCTGTCCTTTTTTCCTGTTCTAAAGAGTTCCAAACAAGGCAGATGTTGATTGTGTGTTGGGGTTTGTGATACATGCAACACTGTAGGCTCTGGCCACATCCCTGATGACCCTTTACATTTCAATACTTACTACACAAGTTTCAAAATGTATTAACTGCTTCCCTATGATGGATCCTGACATGTCATAATCCATCCATCCATTTTCCAACCCGCTGAATCCGAACAGGGTCACGGGGGTCTGCTGGAGCCAATCCCAGCCAACACAGGGCACAAGGCAGGAAACAATCCTGGGCAGGGTGCCAACCTACCGCAGGACACACACAAACACACCCACACACCAAGCACACACTAGGGCCAATTTAGAATCGCCAATCCACCTAACCTGCATGTCTTTGGACTGTGGGAGGAAACCGGAGCCCCCGGAGGAAACCCACGCAGACACGGGGAGAACATGCAAACTCCACGCAGGGAGGACCCGGGAATCGAACCCAGGTCCCCAGATCTCCCAACTGCGAGGCAGCAGCGCTACTCACTGCGCCACCGTGCCGCCCGACATGTCATAATAAAAAGGCATATTAAATCAGATATACAGTTTATTTTTGTCTGTCACATGTTTTTAAATGCTAGAGAATAATGCACATATAGTAAACCAAACTCCTAGCAATTTTAGATTAATATATTCTGGTCAGCCTTGCGCTCTGTGTTGGCTGGAATTGGCTCCAGCAGACCCCCGTGACCTTGTAGTTAGGATATAGCGGGTTGGATAATGGATGGATGGATGGATGGATTCTGGTCAAATTGCTGAAATGAAAAATAGTTTAGTCAAGGCATATGCTATTTGAATAAATATTGGAGAATCAAAGCTTATATTCCTGGCCATTACGCTGACATTTTTAATAAGAGCCTGTAGACAAACTAGAGAGATGACTTACAGACATAAAGATGGCCCATTATTGTATAACATATGTTAAGAGATAATCTAGCTTTCTTAAAGAACTAAGATTAACATGCAGTGCTGTTAAATCTGGACATCATGATCTCTGGTGACTCCTTTTTATTCACAGTTAGGTCAGCTTGCTAATCAGTTTGCAGTTGTTGCATTAAACCCAATAAATGTTGGCCTCATTTTCTCTCATATTTCCTGCCTACATTGTAAATGCTAATCAAAAGAACCAGAAGGAGGCCGATTTGTGAACTTGCATGAAAATCACTCCTTCTTTCATTTTTAGTGCCTGGTTTTTACCACTGCAGAAACATTGGGAGAAAAATCCCATCCTGGCAACACTGGACAAAAGTCAGGTGCCCACACTTTCTAGGACACAAGTCCATCAGAGGGCACATCCGTATACACCTTACACCTACAGTGGGGTAATAGAGTCACCTTTTAACTTGAATGTGAAAGGAGAATGCGTGATTATAGAAAAGTGAAATTCAGTAATATACAAAGGCAACTTTTGAAGTACAACAGGAGCATGAAGAAGTCCAAAAAACTACTCACATCCCAAGTTATTGACATTATCATTTATGAATATTTCCAAAGTTCACAGTTTTTAAGAATCAGATGTATATATTTACCTGACACATTCCAGGGTCCTTGATGTTAAGATGAGGATGAGGTGTGTAATTCAGTTCAAAGATCTTCCTGGATTGAGGATTTTCTAAGATGTACAGTGTGTGATGAAGCATCATGACAAAAGAACACTTTGGCTCCCATGTATTCAGGCCGTACACCAATGCCAATAGCTGCATGTTAGATTAATGTGTGACTCAAGACTGACCAGGTACGGATGTGTGTCTGTCTCTACTGGCAATGAGCTGGTGTCTCCTCCAGGGGTCATTGTAGTCTTCCACCCAATGCCGTTCCTGTGAACCTTTAGACAACAAAAAGCTGCTTGTATATGATGAATGTGTGTGAGCTTCCAAAAGTTAAATTCCTACAAACCGCAAAAACAAATGCAGACAGTATTCTACTGCTTTCTTAATTAAGTATTTTAAAAAGAACTTTAATTCTAGTAAATGACAGTATTTTAGCACTTGCATGTAGTGGATTAAGCAGTGATGGTGACAGTCTGCTGCTTTCAGCACTGACTATGCCTATAGTCTATTAATATTATCACCAATCTGTTATGTTCCTCTGCAACCTGAGCTCAACACGATTATGTTTCCAAGATTAAAATAGTGGATACAGTTAAAATTGAGATATTTAGTAAAAAAAATATTTTTTATTGTTTTACATTTCAACACATAAGTCAAATGTACACACTACACACTAAGCATTTTCTGATGCATTTTATCAATGTTCTCTTCACTCCAGTTATCCTGTATGGCAAGCATTGATTTTTTTTTTATATAGTAACAGCTTGCAGAGAATGAAAAATTAATTTATCGTCAGACAACATAATCTAAATCAGGATTAAAGTCGATTAAACAGCATGATCTTCTGCAGCCACACTAAAGTAGTATTAGAAAATGTACGTTAATGAGGCATTTGCTTTTTGCTTGAGTAGTGTATTCTATGAGCAGGCCACGTGCTGTGAATTCCTATAAGGTGGAGCTTTTAGTAAACATCAAACAAATGGAAATTCTGGACAACATTTTCCCAGAATGCTTTAGAAGCCATGTGTCAGGATTTTGACTGTGTGATTTTTTTTTTGTACGCTGCAATACTTGGGGATAGTTCAGTGGTTATTGGTGCTGTTTAATGAATCCACTATCCTGTGCCTGAATCCTTCATCCATGCAAAATTTGAACATTGGCCATGTGTCTGTGTGGGGTTCCTTCAACATCTTCAAAGATGGGACATTTAGGTTAATTGACAACTCTATACTGGTCACAGAATGAGAATGGGAGTGTGTGTGAGTGGCCCAGTGAGGGACAATTCTATACCAGTTTGTTCCACGTTGATTTCCTGCTGAAATATGCCTACCTCGCAATAGGTTTGTGGCACAATTGGAAGTCAAGCAAAATTTGCTTCACTTCTCATTGCATCCACAGTGGCTAACATGGTACAACACCCTACCACTACAGACATACGTGGCACAATTGGAAATTTGAAACTGCACTAAAAAGTCATGAGGGAGTTGTGATTTATTATCATGAATATTGATTTACTACTGCAACCATAATCAGGGTTGAGTCTTACCTTTTTGCTGAGTGTCACAACTAAGTTACAAAATACAGGATGGTGGTGGCATCCCATGTGAACGCAGTGAAAGCCTGAACTGAAAATCAAAACTGTTAAGAGTGTTAAGTCAGTCACTGGCCATTACTAAGATTGAGAGAAAATGTTGTAACAGAGTGCAGAAAGCTCTTCATAAGCAGGATTAGAAGGTGATTGGCTATAAGTACTTCACAGGTTTGACAGGGCGAGATGCATGAGTGACTGAAACCCGTCCAACAACGAAGTGGAACACATCATTTAAATCAGCAGAATTCATGAAAGAAAATGGAGACATTCAATAAATGGGTACTTCTGAAGGGCTTCACTGCAGTGACAGTGTGACAGTCGTTGCGAATGCTGTAATCCTGGCAGTGTTTCAGGTTGGGGAACAGTATGAGGTTAGCCATATATCCTTCTCAGTTAGTACTTTTAGTTTCCTCTTCCACGTAAAAATGAGAAAGTGAAGTCATCAGTATCATTAGGTTTTTAGAGTACAGTATTGCTGTTTATTGTTATTCAATAAACATACCCATTATCTGGATAAACCTGATGCAGTGGCCCCAAGATGACTCAAATCCTGAGAAATAAGCAGATGCATGCTGGTCTCATTATGTGGGGTTTCCTCCTGAGCAAAATATGATAAGACCTCCAAAAAGAAGGTAGGAAGCAGGTCAGAAACCAACCTGGTATGGCCAGCAAAGGCAACCTTTACTTTAGCCAGGCCCAGAAGGCAACCTGCTGGCTTCAGCTGGAGCAGGCCCAAAATGAGAAGTTGGCAAAACAACTATAATAATTCCAGAAAAAGGTCACATAAGCCCTATAAGTAGAAGGGTGACCAGGAACCTTCAGGTTTAATTAAAGGGCAAACAAAGAATCATCCATCCATCCATTCCACTGAATCCGAACACAGGGTCACGGGGGTCTGCTGGAGCCAATCCCAGCCAACACAGGGTACAAGGCAGGAACCAATCCCGGGCAGGGTGCCAACCCACCGCAGGATACACACCCACACCCAAGCACACACTAGGGCCAATTTAGAATCACCAATCCACCTAACCATGCTTGTCTTTGGAAGGAAACCGGAGCGCCCAGAGGAAACCCACGCAGACACGGGGAGAACATGCAAACTCCACGCATGGAGAACCCGGGAAGAGAACCCAGGTCCCCAGGTCTCCCAACTGCAAGGCAGCAGCGCTACCCACTGCGCCACCCACAAAGAATCATTATAAATAAAAAGATTGATTTTTGAAAAATGCTTTTTTGTGCAAACAAGCACAAGCACAGATGGATTTTCCTAAAAATAAGCAACCCAGAAGCAAACAATATCCCAGTATGTAATCCGATAGAAAAGTCAAAAAACATAGCAAAGTAGGTCAAAATCCCGTAATTCATAATAAGCAATAGCAAGAACACAGAGCACACTCACCAACACCTAAATTTAACAACGTAAGCCATTAAACAGCATGCCTCCATAGCCTCTATAAGGCTGGGGGCAGTTTCTAGATGGAGATGAACAGGTGGGCCCGCCTGTTGAAAAACCACCCACAAAAGAAAAGGAACATAACAGAAGACATACATCCACACAGAAACATAATTACACAAAACTGAAATGTTATGAACATAACTTAAGTAACTGTTCTAAACATATAAAAGAAGTATAAATTAAACAGAAAACACAGTAAAAAGAAGCATAAACAGAAAATACTGAACATGAACTGGTAGACACATAACAGCTGAGGCTTTGAAAGAAGTTGGCATTTGGAGGGAACAATCAGAGCAGAGGAGCAGCAGTCTTTCATACTCAATGTCTACGTACGTACAGTGGTGTGAAAAACTATTTGCCCCCTTCCTGATTTCTTATTCTTTTGCATGTTTGTCACACAAAATGTTTCTGATCATCAAACACATTTAACCATTAGTCAAATATAACACAAGTAAACACAAAATGCAGTTTTTAAATGATGGTTTTTATTATTTAGGGAGAAAAAAAATCCAAACCTACATGGCTCTGTGTGAAAAAGTAATTGCCCCCTTGTTAAAAAATAACCTAACTGTGGTGTATCACACCTGAGTTCAATTTCCGTAGCCGCCCCCAGGCCTGATTACTGCCACACCTGTTTCAATCAAGAAATCACTTAAATAGGAGCTGCCTGACACAGAGAAGTAGACCAAAAGCACCTCAAAAGCTAGACATCATGCCAAGATCCAAAGAAATTCAGGAACAAATGAGAACAGAAGTAATTGAGATCTATCAGTCTGGTAAAGGTTATAAAGCCATTTCTAAAGCTTTGGGACTCCAGCGAACCACAGTGAGAGCCATTATCCACAAATGGCAAAAACATGGAACAGTGGTGAACCTTCCCAGGAGTGGCCGGCCGAACAAAATTACCCCAAGAGCGCAGAGACGACTCATCCGAGAGGTCACAAAAGACCCCAGGACAACGTCTAAAGAACTGCAGGCCTCACTTGCCTCAATTAAGGTCAGTGTTCACGACTCCACCATAAGAATGAGACTGGGCAAAAACGGCCTGCATGGCAGATTTCCAAGACGCAAACCACTGTTAAGCAAAAAGAACATTAGGGCTCGTCTCAATTTTGCTAAGAAACATCTCAATGATTGCCAAGACTTTTGGGAAAATACCTTGTGGACTGATGAGTCAAAAGTTGAACTTTTTGGAAGGCAAATGTCCCGTTACATCTGGCGTAAAAGGAACACAGCATTTCAGAAAAAGAACATCATACCAACAGTAAAATATGGTGGTGGTAGTGTGATGGTCTGGGGTTGTTTTGCTGCTTCAGGACCTGGAAGGCTTGCTGTGATAGATGGAACCATGAATTCTACTGTCTACCAAAAAATCCTGAAGGAGAATGTCCGGCCATCTGTTCGTCAACTCAAGCTGAAGCGATCTTGGGTGCTGCAACAGGACAATGACCCAAAACACACCAGCAAATCCACCTCTGAATGGCTGAAGAAAAACAAAATGAAGACTTTGGAGTGGCCTAGTCAAAGTCCTGACCTGAATCCAATTGAGATGCTATGGCATGACCTTAAAAAGGCGGTTCATGCTAGAAAACCCTCAAATAAAGCTGAATTACAACAATTTTGCAAAGATGAGTGGGCCAAAATTCCTCCAGAGCGCTGTAATAGACTCATTGCAAGTTATCGCAAACGCTTGATTGCAGTTATTGCTGCTAAGGGTGGCCCAACCAGTTATTAGGTTCAGGGGGCAATTACTTTTTCACACAGGGCCATGTAGGTTTGGATTTTTTTTTCTCCCTAAATAATAAAAACCACCATTTACAAACTGCTTGTAACTTACTTGTGTTATATTTGACTAATGGTTAAATGTGTTTGATGATCAGAAACATTTTGTGTGACAAACATGCAAAAGAATAAGAAATCAGGACGGGGGCAAATAGTTTTTCACACCACTGTATGTGTCATGAAGAGTGGCTGTTCTGCATGATATTGGTTTGAGGTACAAGGTGCTGTGTGCTCTTATTTTGTTGAGTGCGTATTTGTTTATGTTGTGATTCATCTATTTAAGACAGGCATAGTGTCCTTAAGCACTAGCATTACTCATAGCTAATTTATTCTACATTTTACAGTAGCATCATAAGATTTTCTGCGCTCACCCAAAACTGTGCCACTAACAGGACCCCTCATTACCACAGGGTATTTTGTAGACTGGTTACAACCAGCATTTACATAAAAAAGAAAGAGTTGGTCTAACTGCACAGCTGAGTCACCAAGTTTTATTGTACCAGCAACAGGGAGACAAACTGATAACAATGTGTGGTAATTGACCAGAGGATCCATTACAGAATGGGCGTCAAACTCCAGTCCTGGAGAGCCGCAGTGACTGCTGGTTTTCATTCTAACCATCTTCTTCATCAGTGAGCCGTTTTTGCTGCTAATTAACTTCTTTTGCCTTAGTTTTAATTAACTTGACTCAAGCCCCTTAGTTGCCACTTCTTCCTTAATTAGTAGCCAAACAATAATGAGACACAAAACAAGCCGCCACATGACCAGCTCACCTGTGCCCATCACACAAAATGTGGAAATAAAGGCGAAAGTCTCAGTAAGGTTGATCTCCGAGGTCACCCAAATATCTTGACGGTGTTCTTAGAAAAAACAGAAAAATGAACAGTTTTGGAAATGTCTGCTGTGGCAGAAAGAGAGCAGCAACAAGCCATGAAATTAAATAATGGGCTTAATTAACAGCAAGAATCGGCTTCTCATTAAGAGATTGGTTGGAGTTTGAAATCCCAGTTTAGCTGGTCATCTGTCGGCTCGTTTCACATCTCATTTCATTTTGGCTGTTATTTAATGAAGAAAAGAATCAATTCAGAGGACTGAATCCTTAAAACAGGGCTAGTAAAATGAAGGGAAAAGAAATTAATTAGCAGTGAAAACTGGTCACTGATTAGGAAAAGGGTTAAAATGAAAACCTGCAGCCACTGCTGCCCTCTAGGCCCGGAGTCGGACACCCCTGCATTACAACTCTCAATAAGAAGATTTTATCAGTTTTGTTAATGTTACGCGTGGCACCTTTTACTCATTTTGTTTGTCTTTCCTTATTGTGGCAATATTTCCCATGGTGCATTGAGAGTGCACAGCAGGTGACATCAATTATGTGACCTGTAAAGGTTGTCACATGCTTTCCCTGAGATTTATTTAGATAGCTGTTTTGCAATTCTTTTTTTTTATTTTTGGCAATAGAAACTACCTCTATACTTTTGACTTTGATTTTTGGATAGTGATCTGGCTTTGTAAACTTTCTTCCTGAATTCTGGTATCGACCCCTGCTTGTTTTTGACCTTGCCCTCTTCTTCTGGTCATTGCCCATAGCATTGTTTACTGACTACCTTTTCAGTCAGTGCAGTTAAAAGTCCACAAAAGCCAAGGCAGTTCATTTAGGGGGTTTGTACTGTGTAAAAGAAAACTGATCCAAACAACACAATCATGGTGTGTGTTTATAACAAGGCAATGCTTCAGCTATATGTCAGCATGAGGAAATAGAACTAATCAATGACCGTGATGTCTACATGGCAATTCCATAGCAGCACAGGGATTGAGTAGGAATGAAGATTATAGGACCCCCTAAAAAAATAATGGATATAAAACATGAAACAATCTTATCCTGGTTCTGGATTACCATGGAAAAGCAGCAAAAAGCTGTACTTTTATCCTTTCTCGCATGATCACTTTCACCTTCACTCATCATTTGTTGGTTGAATATTTTCTGTCTCACATTGGTTTTGTCCGTTAACTTTGAGTTTGGAGCTTAAAGTCTGACTGAAAAGAAACAGTCGGCCGTCATATGATCTTTTGATAATGTACAGAAACTCTAGCACAATTTTTTTTTCCTCTAGACAGTCAAACTGGTTTTGTTGGTTCCTCTTCCATTGAAACAAGACACCCCAGTAGTGACAGACAGTGGATTTTATTAAAGCTTTCATTCAGAGGTGATGTGTATGAGGAACACACATATAATCCAAGGTTAAAAACCACACTTAAGTCAACTTGCTTGTGCTTAACTTAAAATAACAAGTCTTCAAATTACAACAAGCCAAATATTTTGCATTTATTTTAGGTTCAAAACCTGGCAAACCAGTTTTTTTTTTGTTAGCTTATTTTCAAGGACATACGAAGATCACCCTCTTAAGTTTTTAAAAGTTAACCATTTGTGCCCCACATTTTTTGAAAAGACTTCAGTTTATCTCATACTCTTCATGCTTCACTTAAGGAAAATAAAGGCATACATCCGAAAAATGCACTCCCTACGGTGCTGGAGCTGTTGGTGGGCAAAGTCACCTACTGTGAACAAATTTACCTGAAGAGTACAGCATACATCCATTGAAGTGGGTCTTCATTTGTCAAAGGTTTTTATTTAGAACATATTTACAGAAGAAAACATGAAATTCAGAAACAAGACAGTTTGAAAACGTTCAGAGAAACTCTAAAACATTTACATCATTTGCTGACTACTTCTAACAGTTTGATAGTGCATTTTTATCTAAAATGGTTTCATGATACATATGAAAGCATTTACATAATTGTCAAATTTAATCATACATAAAGTAAATTTATTTAACTTAATTTTCAACTCATGAGAACAGAGACATTGATAGAGAGGTAATGTAGATGAGCACTTACATTTCAGGCAGCAAAAGGGTCAGCATTTAAAAAACATAAATATTTGCTTTCTTACCTTAATCCATTATACTAGTCATATACATTATCTTGTATATTAATAGAATTGTTCACTTGCTTTGTTAGTTAACAATAATAATAACCAATGTAACACTCACTTGGCATATTAATTGTAACAAGATGTTGTGATAAAGTGGATTGGAATTGCAAGAGGCTTCCTATATGAAAGAAAGGAGTTGCCCTGTAAGATGCCCAGATGATAAGTACCATGGCAGTGGCAATATTACCAGTGACAGGAAGCTACCACAAATAGAGTGCCCTAGGCCCTAATGTTCTGTAATTAATGGTGCCTACAAGTTAAACTGTGCCTGAAAATTAAATATGGTTGGTATACAGTGAGGGACATCAGAGACTAGTTCAGTAGTCCCCCAGGCTGTTAGGTGGTAGTAGGGAGACCACTTAACTAAGTCACAGCTCTGTTCCCTCTTATCATGGCCTGCTAACTAGAGAGTTGCCTGGCCCTTTAAGAGACACATTGGACTGCTGGGCAGAATTCTAGTCATCAGAGCAGCAAGCATGGGGTCCAAGAGGAGTGAGGAGGAGGAGGAGGAGATATGTTGTGTCATCTTGATAGGAAGATGCAGTAGGCACACCACCTGTCACCTAGCAATGAACCCTTTGTTGAGTCTGACCCAGTGTGTCTGTAGGTGATTTACGTTGCGTGTTTTTTTCAAACAGACACCTTTGCTCTGCACCCTTTTGTTTATTGTCATCTTTTGTAATTAAAATAAATACTTTTTTCTTTTATTTACTTTGGCCTCCCTGGTGTTATTTGAGTTGGGGATCAGCTCAAGAGTGCTCCTACTGGACACAATTTATTGTAAACATGTTACTGTATTTGGAATAAAATTATTTACATGGTCCTTTTAGGGCAGGGGTCACCAACATCTGTCCTAGAGGACCACCATGGCTGCAGGTTTTCATTCTAACCTCCGTTTTAATGAGTGCTCTGTTTGTGCTGCTAATTAACTTCTTGTGAATTCATTTTTATTGACTTCTCTTTTAAGATTTGTTCCCCTTGAATTTCTTCATCGTTCATCTGAATTGCTTCATTTCTTTCCTTAAATGGCACCCAAACAGAAATGAAATGTGAAGTGAGTGAGCCAACAGAAGACCAACTAAGTCAGGGACTCAAACTCCAACCAATTTCACTCCAGCTAACTGCTTAATGAGGTGCCGAGTCTTGTAGTTAAACTCGTTCTTTAATTCCATGGCTTGTTGCTGCTTTCATTGTGCAATAGCAGAGATTTCTGAAATTGTTGATTTTCTCTTTTCTGTTAAAATGTTTTGAGGACCTGAGCCAACAATGTTCCTGAGACCTTCATCTTTCTTTATTTTCAGATATTGTATGATGGACACCAGTTGTTTTGGTTCATTTTATTTCTCGTTATTCTTTGGCTGCTCATTAAGGATAAAGAAACAATTAAGGGGTCTGAGTCTTCAAGAGCAAGTCAATTAAAATGAATGGTAAAGGAGTTAATTAGCAGCAAAAACAGGTCACTCATTAAGAAAATAACAATAATAATTCATTACATTTATATAGCGCTTTTCTCAATACTCAAAGCGCTATCCACACAGGGAGGAACCGAACCCACAATCTTCCACAGTCTCCTTACTGCAAAGCAGTAGCACTACCACTGCGCCACCCAAATAACAAATTTCTCTGTATAATACAGCTATTTAGTTTATTTTTGAGTTATCAATTATATGTCATTCTTTTGCTTTTTTTGTTTTTTTTATCTCACAGTCGTCCCTATATGAAAATGAAGAAACTGGACAGCACCAAGTCAACTGTCATAAAGTCAGAGCAGCTCCTCCGCATTGAAGAACACGACTTTGCGATGAGGCCTGGATTTGGAAGTAAGTTTCCTGAGTTCTCCTAGCAGATGTCTTTTGCACTTCTTTTTGAAGAGTAATTCAAAATATGAAAGTTTATCTTTGAATGTATTTTTGTTAGAAAAGAGAATAAATGCCTGATTAAACGCGGTCTTCAATCAGCTTGGGCTATTTCAGTAGCTTAAAGAAGCTTACATACATGGACATTTCTGCCAAATGAGATTTTTTTTCTTTTGGCCTATAATACCACCCTATTGCATGAGACTGATAAGAGTGTTATATAGTTCATGACCCACTTTAATGGCAAAGTAAAAAATACTAATAATACAGTGCTACATATTATCTAAGTTTTATTTAATGGCAAAATAAAAAAATAATAATCCTGTGCTTCATAAAAAAAAGAAAATTACCACCCAGTGGTAAGGCTTGTGATGCCCGATGCCCTCTGCCCCAGCGCATTTCAAATCCTGGGCATCGTATAGTTCATGACCGAGATCCCAGTAAGAAACAGAGAGACACACCAAGCGCAGTTCTTTACAGTTTTAAACCAAATGGATCTTTAATAAATTGGGAATTGTCACTAAATGATTCATTTTTGCATTTCACAGACACATTCCACCATAGTGTAAGCTCAGACATAGTGAATTGAAAGAAAATTCCAAAAGTCTTTTAAAAATCCAGATGAATTTCCTTCTGTGTATTAAAAAGAAACTGTAAAAATACTCTCACATCTTTCCTTTGAGTTACTAAATCGGAAGTCAAAAAAAAAACTGCACCATGGCCCCAGTAATTAGTCCCAAACCTCTATTGCTTTAGGACATCTAGAGGCCTGGCCACTATGCACTGTCCATCATGAACTAGCTCCATACTTTCATTATCTCTGCTCACTCGAAGGCTCAGTCTCAAAGCACTTTCCTGTTCACACTGTTCCCTTCTTCATTGTAAATTGGGACTCTGTTCGCAAATCTCTCCTTCCTGCTGTGACGGATAGTCAGGGCCATTACACGGCTGGAATGCCAGCTGGGTGGAAGGACCAAGGAAGTGAACATGCTTGGGACATTACCTTCCCCGAAACACTAGAGGGCCGTCCCCCCTGGGTTGCTACTGCACCACAGATCCCCGCAGGGCATTATAGTTTGAAGCAGCCCTGTTGAGTTCCATGGGCACCGCCAAGGGGTTGCTGCAGGTACAACTGAGCCCCTTGTGGCACCACTTCCACCACACCCAGAAGTGCTGCTGGAAGAATGTCAAGAAACACCTGGAGCACTTCTGGGTGCACTATAAAAGGAGCCTGTTGAGGAGCCAGAGTCGGGTGGAGGTGGACAAAGCTTGCGGGAGGAGGAATGAAGACAGAGAGAGGAAGAAGGAAGGACCATTCTTGTTTGTACATTTGGTGCTTTGTACTGTGCTGTGTAGTGGGGAGCAACAGAAAAGCACTTCCCCACTTAAATAAAGGGGTGTTGTCTGGCAAGCCTTGTGCAGTCTGCAAGATTCAAAAACAATAGACTCCAAATAAACATCTGAAGCAGACTACTAATAACATATCCTCTGCTAGACTAACACTCAGACTCACACTTCGAGTACCACTACCCCTTCAGGCATGCTGTATGTTAAGACTACTACATGCTCTTCATTGGTTTTTCTCCATGGTACACAATACCACTCTTTAGTATCGCTGTGCTTTCATCTGTGTACACACAGGAACTCTCCCATTGATCATTTTCACTTAGTCTGCTAGCAATTACTTGACTATGCCTCTCTGAGCTTTGGCTGGGCTACTCAAAGACAGTCAGAGTCCGTGTTGTGTTGGCTCTATGCTTCATTTTCGTGCTCTAAGGTGAACCATCACTCCAATCTGAGGTCTCATGCATTCCGGAGCAGGTTTTCTTCAATGACCTTCCTGTAATTGGCTGTGTTCATCTATCCCACAACTGTTACCAGTCTCCCTGTCAAGGCCACTGAGAAGCCCCCCACACATGGTATTAGACTTGTAAAGAGTGTGACACTAGAGGGCTCTGTCACTCCTCTAACCCGACAGACAAATGTCCAGGACACCAGGTAAAAGAACAAAAAGATGCTTCAGTTCTTCCTTTTCCTGTAATAGTGCCTCTAAGCACCCCACCACCATACATAGGCAAACAATAATATTAATAAATACAATAATTATTCTCAATTCTCTTCTCCACACCTCCCAGCAAGCTCTGTCCTACTCCTCCCTACTCTGGCTTGCTTGCTGGGTTCCCAACAGTCCTTTATATAGTCCTTGACCTGGAAGTGCTTCTGTTCTTCCTCTCATGTGACTTGCCAGCACATCCGGGTCAGATGGAGGGCTTGAATTTTCTTCAGCCCAGAAGTACTTCAGGGCTTCCATCCCCATAACTTGGGGATAAATCCAGGCTATACAGAAAGTAAAACTCCCCCAGTCTTCCTGCAGCGTCTCCTGGCAGCCCTCACGGTACTCAGCAGGGCTCTGAGGCCAAACTCCAGATCCCATGGTGCCCTGCGGGAATCCAGGGCACCGCTAAGCTGCAGGGAAACCGCCATCTAGCACCCTGGGGGAGGCAGTGTACCAAAGTAACTGCCTTCCCCCATCCTTCCAATCTTTGGGTGTCCCGGCCAGGTTGAGCTGCCGGCTGTCCATCACAAGAGCAACACATTGTCTTCACTAGATGTAGTGTTTGGAGTTTTACCTAAAAAGTCCAGTTTTTTTCTCATTAGACCAGCAAATCTTTTTCCTCATGCTCTCAGAGTCCTTTAAACTGGCATATGCCATTTACTCCAGAGAGGTTTCCAACTAGCATACCATAAACCATCTAACTATACCATACCATCTACCATAAACATTGGACTGATGCTCGTTATTCTGAGAGGTTCTCTCATCTCAGCAGAGTTCTGTTAGACTGACCATTGAGGCCAGACGACAAAATCTAAGAAGAGTCCTGGTGGTTTATAACTTCTTTAATTTCACAATTCACAAGATTCTTGGTGCACCATTGAGCATATAAGTCACTTTTACTCAATTTCATTTTACTAAAATAACACTATGCCTGGGCCACAGTGTAACATGGAAAAAAGAAAATGTAATGTGCACATCTGGGTAAATTCATTCAGTGTGTGGCACTAAGCAATTCAAGAGATGTTCATTTATTTTAAAAACTGCCAGAGTATATCTTCATCAAGGGCTTCACCTGACATCAAAGGCGGTTTTCAAATCCTGTTGTTAGTAATTGCATGTTTAATAAAAGAGCGAATATGTGCACAGACCATTTGGTGGGCCCATGCCATTTGTTCCCATTTTTCTACTCTGTTGATGCTCTTGATAGTGCACAGGCCAGCTCCTGGTGGTCCCTGCATTCCCACCCCACCCTGGCTCTCAGCAAGACTTCTTCTAATGTCTGTCTGCTTCTTTCTCTTTCCTGTGCCCACCTGGTAGTTCATTTGTTTCCGGCAACTTCATACCAAATGTGCAACCTTTTCCAATGAATATAAAAAGAAAGTGATTATTATCTTAGTATATCTTAGTTATTAGTATAGATCTGATCTATTTAAAGCACTACTGTAATCACTCGTACCAGTGTTGATTTTGTGAAGCAAATATCAAGATGGTAAAGGGAAACCACAAATGAGCAACAGCAAAGCTATGGTATTGTATTTTATCAACAGTTTTAGCCTGGTCACCATAGCTTTTGTTTGCCAAACAAGCAAGCGTCTGGCTAGACTTACGCTCTGGGTGAGCCCAAGCATGTTTTATCCAAAGCTGTGGTATCAGTACACACTCAAACAAAGGATTAATGTTATCATACATCTTTATTCACTGCTGATTCAATTGTTTGTTTTTGTAGGTACCATCTGAAGTAGCCAAATCACTTGCATAGAATAACTTTATCTAAAGGTTTTGTCAGAGTTCAGATTGGAATTCTGTGTGTTGATAATTAAGAGAATGATGAAATGTTCCAACTTGAGAAGGAAAAACTTCAATGATATATTAATGCTCACAATATGCTGTGTGGGGAACAGCCCGGACACTGATAGGCGGACATCAAAGGTTTTACCACCAACACACATTTATTATACATTTCACTATTATTTACAAGTATTAAAACGCACACAACCTAGTGCCACAGCACCAACCACCCCAAAGTCCAGGCCTCACAATGCCTTTTCTCTCTTCAGGTCCGCCTCCACTCCTCTCCTCCGAGCTCCGTCCTCTTCCACCCGACTCCAGCCATCGAATGGAGGGAGGCAGCCCCTTTTAAACCTACCCGGACTTGCTCCAGGTGCCTCCCAATGAGCAACTGCCAGCACTTCCTGGTGTGGCGGAAGTGCCGGCTGTGCACTCGGAAGCACTCCGGGTGTCCCTGGTCTTCTTCCCCCCAGCACTTCCGGGTGTGGCAGAAGTGCTGAGGGTCAGGGCTTCTCAGTCATCTGGGCACCCCCTGGTGGTGACCACGGGCCCCTATAGGGTTGAGCTTCTAAGCTCTGTTCCCATGGTCCCCAAAGCCACCAGGGTGGTTGCCCCCTCATGGTGTGGAGGAGGCATAATCCCTCCTCTGGTCCTTCTGGGCGTCTCGGCTGGGTACCACACCCAGCCGCTTGCCACAGCTGTTATACAATAAATACTTAAATATTCAAGCAAAACGCAAATATAACTATTGCTGCTACATTACAATATTAATTAAAGTATTTACAATGCATTCTTTTTTACATACTGCTTTTAATTAAGAAGTTAAGATATTCTATATAGTATGACCATGGTAAGACGTTTTATGGATCACATGGTATCATATTGAGCTCACCTAACCAGGAGACAAAAATAGTGAAGGGAGAAACAGACAAGGCTCTGTAATATTTGGAAGACAGTCTAAGTGATCGCCAAAGACAGTATTGCTAGCATTAAAGCCCTAATGAAAGTGAGTTTTACCATCCACTAACTCTAAAAATTAATTTTAGAAAAATGAAGAATCCAAAAATCTAGCATATGTCACCCTGAGTTCTTCAAGTTTTTAATGTCCATGAGGTGATATCAAGAGCAACAACATGAAATTGTGGATTTTGCAACTAGTAGCATTGCAACCAACAGCATAGCTAAATCAAGCAAAAACACTAGCATGGCAAATTGCTTGTATACTAAAGTGACTTCAGCTGCAGGTGAAAGTCAATTTTACTTTACAGTGCCAAGCAGAGTTGCGTTGTAGTGCAGGAGTTTATTAGCCAGTGAAAGTGCTGTGAAGAAGCTCTCTCTTGTTATGGTCCTGCCTTTGTCCAGTCTGATAGCAGTCACAGGACATTGTATCTTTGACTATCGCTACAACAAACAGTTCTGTACAGGCATCAACCACAACACCAACTGTGGTCATCGCTGCTCTTGTGAAATGAATGGAGATAAATGCCATCAGCTCAGAGAGGGAGAGGCAAGTTCGTTGTACCATGTGGACATCACTAAGAGAATAAAACTGAATAATAAAAAAACAAGCAGTAACTTTTACAAATAGCCAAAATTTACACCAGGTCTTACAGACTCAAATCAAGCTTATGTTTTTATTATGTTATAGTAATAATAATAATAGCAGCTCACTACTCAAAATGTAGGGACTCGAACCGCCAACCTTTTGGTTATAAGGCAGTAGTTCTTACCTCTGCGCCATTCAAGAATGCATAACCAACTTTCTGTTGATTGACATTTGAGTTTGGGTTTTTAACTCATTGACAGTAACGTGGAAATTGAATGATTTTTTTCTTACTTTGGTTATATTCTTGATTAAAAACACACGTTTATTTGATATTCACACATTATACATGGAAAAAGTTTCTGCTTTAGATATGTGCTCAGCATTTCTTGCATTTCTCGCATTTCCTTTCATCCTACATTTACCCAGATCTTTGTAGACACGGAACACACATGAAATGCATGTGTTCCAAATAATGATATACTGTACTGAATTATTTACCCTACACAACTCCAGGAACCTCACATGCAGATAAGGAGTCTTGGCTTGAGCTGGAAGAACTTTTTGCCCAACTTTTTGCTTGCTGATTGTGATGATCGACGCATTTACAAAACAAAAGACATTAATGTAGAAGTGTGAAGGGATTTAAGATGGGCCAGGATTACGAGTTCTTTTCATAGGCTTTAGGGATTCTAGTGTTAAAGTGTTTTTGGTGACATTCCTAGCATACAGTTGTCCAAGGTTCTTCCCTTCAATATAATGGCTGAAAGGTAAGTGTGGATTTTAAAAATATCTCTTGATTGAATGGAGTACAAATATGGTGCAAATATACATTTTTATTATGTATGTTTTTTACTTTTAAAAATTGTATGACACAAATTTTGAGCTTTCAAAATGTAGGGTAAATAGACATCTGTAGCATAAAATGCGAAAATATGCTTTGGAACCAGGCAATTAGTGATGAGCAAACATTGAGTTTGCCAAAATAACTAAAATGTTCAGTGACTTCGCTGAATTTAGCAAAAGGCATTGAAGTCAATGGACAAGGAGAAACAGAACTAGTTTTGAGTGGATTATAAAGATGCAATTAGGGGAACATCAACCAACTATGCTGGACCGATTATTGTCACCAAAAATATGACCTGAGCTGTGAGGTAGCAATGCCAACCACTGCATCATGTGCCTCCTTGAGATAGAATTAAAAGAAATTAAATATCAGAACAGTAAAATGTCATGCAGAAATTGGAAGATAGGATGTATGAATTCAATTAGCCCCCCCCCCGCCCCCACAGAACTGATAGCAAGAACTCACCTCTCTTGAATCGAAAAGTATACTTTGTTTTTTTTTTCTGTGAAATTTGTATTTCTTCACTGCTACTGCTGCTACCAAATAAGTACAACATTAAAGCATGTGGATTATTTATTTCTTCCTGTTTGCATCAACTGCACAGCATTCTGGGAAATCGGGTAATGTTGTTAAAGGGGTAGGCTCACATATTACATTCAGGTCACATGCAAATCTGTACAAACAGACCCTGCTTTTAAGATACAAATACATCAACACATTTCCAGTTTCCTACTGCGACTACATTTTGTGTTTAAATGTATTTACAAGGTCTCTACTAATTTATACCCCAGAACTAGAATCAACGTTACATACTGGGGAGGGGGAGTGACTGTCTCATCCAACATGAGAGCTGCTACGGCTCTGTAATATCACATTGGCCTTGCAAAACATCATGTGGCGCTGGGAAAAAGAGTTTATGAAAACCAGCTGCACGGCTCATTTCTAGGAAAATATTAGCCAAATGCTTTGACGTATTTCATTGATCAATACTACTGAGGATATGAGAAATAATGAAATGACTGACATTTAATTTAAAAACTGATAAAAATGAAACCTAATCCCCTCCCTGCACCACAAAATAAAGTGTCATTTCTCCTGCTTTGCACACAGGCATATCCATTTTCTGGTAACTTTGTAGAATGCTGGAGACAGCACTTGGGTGCAAGGCTTGGGTCACCAGTCCATTGTAGGGTTTTTACTTGCACTAACTCCCAAAGTTGTCCATCCAAAACCAGTCTAGCATTACGAATCAGCTTATCATACATCTTTGGGATGTGTGAGGAAACAGGAGTAGACAGATGAAAACAGAATTCATTTTAATAAAGGGAACGTGCAAAGTCTACACAGATAGTGGTCAGGCTAAATGCTGAACCCAGGTCCTTGTAGCAGATTTAAAAGTTACTGTATGGAGAGGCGTGAGCCACATATATGGACATAATAAGCTATTATTTATGTTTAATGTTGATTCCCTCATATATACATTTGTTTCCTTATAGCTGCAGCTATACCTGTGGGGATTGACGTCCAGGTGGAGAGTATAGATAGCATTTCTGAAGTGAATATGGTAAGTAGTTCATGCCAAATTCTAGTGTGTACAGGCTGGGCCAGGACTTGAGGTGTTTCAATTGTAAGTTGAGCAACTTAACCAAAATTTTTATGAGCCATATAAGGCCAGGCCCAGCCAGGTCATGTCACGATTTATAAAGGCCAAATCCATACAGCCAGATTTTACTCAATCACCATATTGTAGTTTTATAATAAAATAACACTCAGAAGTATTAGAATTAGGAACAGCTCAACAATTCATTTTTGTTAGATACTGTATACAGCATGCAGGCTTTCTTTGACAATCCAGTAATTTAAAGTCTGAAAGTATAAAATGCTGTGTGTAACTGGATGTAGTTCACCTCTATGAATGAAGCATCTTCATGTTAAACTTTATATTTTCTCTAGTCTAGTATGAAACGTGCAGTCATTACCATTTAGAAAATTTTAAAATTGTAGGAAAAATCAGGTTTGATTTAAATCTTTTTTATTTCTGTTTAGGTGTTAAAAAAAATATTTAGTTGATGTAATCATATGCTTGATATAATTCGGTATAAAATCATGCCATTCCACTGATGCAATCACTATTAAAAAATGTAGTTAAAGGATAAGTTTTTTTTTAAGTCAGTTACTTTTTCATAATCATGGTATTCATTAATTTGCCACAGTAAGTTCAGTTTTTAAGTAAAGTATTTTTTGTAAATTTGTAAAATATCATTGTTCTTGCTTTTGTAAAATATCTTGTTCTTCTCGTACCAACTGATCCATGTTTTGCGTATTCATGATGCTTTTTGTTGTGAAGTTCTGCCCTTTTAAAAGTCTAGATGTGCTCCTTACCTCATTTACAGTCTCCCTATGTGGAACCTTTTATCCCCATGGATGTGGTCTCCTGTCGTTTAATGGAAGCCACAGTGGCTGTTGTTCTTTTGAGATTGTTTTGAGTGCTTAGGGTAAGACCTTTCTCGGGATTTAGACAAATAAAGTTATTGCCACATCACAGAACTTCTAGATATAGTTCTAGTTCTGTCAGACTTGCCAACTGTAGTTGCTGATCTCATTGCCGGGCAATGAAATTTACACGACTGCAAATTGCTGAGCTTGTCACATTTAGTGATTGCATGTCAACCTTCAAGCACAGTTGCACCCGGTTCTTTTTGTGACTTCCTGAAGGAGCTGGTGCTGTACAAAGAGTTAACAAGTATGGTGAATTCAGCGGCACTGTCAGCCCCTTGTTTTTCTTTCTTTTGTGGTATGTAAAACACATCCGACAGACGCGTCTCTCTTCAGTTTGTGAGGTCCAAATACCTGCGTTCCTTTCCATTGCTTGTCAGCTCTCATGCACACACATCTCGCCCCTACGATGTTGTTTGATTTTGTTGTAGCAAGTTGTAGACTAGCTGGACTGAGTGGCTAGGGATGTTATAGGATGTTCACAGAGGATGCTGCCGACTGCCTCCGACTTGCTCAGAAATAAGTAAATGAAAGCTATGACTGACAATTGCTGGAAAAGTCAAGTAATGTGACATAGTCTTAAAGCGTCATTTATACCAATAATGTCTTTCACAATTAAGATATGGAAAAACAATGTTGCGCTAAAGAGCTTCAGACATGTGTGTGGTTTGTGCTGGTTTACTTCCTTGTTTACAACAAAATCCCATGCATGACAATCAATGAGAACAGACCAGTAAACAGCAAGGTATCCTTCATTCAGGAAAAATTGTGAAAAATACTGAAAAAGATCTGTGATACAATGTTTTACTTCCAGTTTCCTTTTGTTGTCATCAACCATCTTCAGAAATGTGGAAGGAATGTTTTTTGAAATCAAATAATTTGCCATTTCAAAGCTGATGTATTCGGTACTTGCTTTTGGATCGATGACAAGAAAGGGAATAGTAGTTTTTAAATTTATTAAGGAAAAAAAATAACTTGTGAGTAAAATTACTTAATGTCATATTTGTGAACAAAAAACGTTGACTTGAAAAGTACTGAACTTACCCTTTAACCTAAACTAAGATGAAGATAATGGGTGGAAATCACTCCTGGACTTGTGAACAGTGCACGAGCAATAAGTGAAAAATGGTTTCCTTCATAATTTGCAAATAACTTTTGCCATTGTTGAAAATGTTATTGTCTTTCTCTGGAGAGTTTGCATGTTCTTTTTGTATCTGTTTTCATTTTTCTCCAGAACTTTTTGTTTTTCTCCCCATAATCTATAGAGGTCTGTCTATCGGCAAACGCTGTCTTAAACTGAGCCCTGTGTGTGAGTGAATATGGGTGTGTGAGAGTGTGCTCTACGACGGACAGGTGTCCCATTCAGGCTTTCCTCAGGCTTCTTTGTTTCTGGGTTATGTTATGACCTTATTGTCTGTTATTTTGGATGTGATTTTGGATTACTACGTTCAGAAATGATGAAGTAAGAGGTTATTGTGGTGATTGCTTCAATGCTCTCAGTTGAAGTTTGCTTACATCAGAAAGGGGTTGTTACATATTTATAGCTTGGAGATCATTCAATAAGAACATAGTTTTTCTTTTTCTCCCTTTGTATGTAACATGACCTTGGGTTTGTTAAAGGTGCTCTATAAATGCAACTTATTATTATTATTATTATTATTATGATTATTATTATTATTATTATTATTATTATTATTATTATTAGTAGTAGTAGTAGTAGTAGTAGTAGTAGTAGTAAGTAGAAGTCTCTCCGACTTCAGGGCTTTCAGTCCTTCTTTTTTATATCCACAGTCAAATGAGTAAAGAATCAGAAGACTGGCAACTCTGTGCCTGAACAGGAATGATATGTGAAGCTGGGATTTTGACCCAACACAATACTTTCCTTTGAATATCTTTGCAGTGTATTTATTTATCTTTATAAACAAAAATGTATTGGAGTTATCATGATGTGCCTCACAATTGAATCTTTTTTCTGCTGGTTCCTTGGTCTCCTGAATTGTTTTCCCAGGTTTTGCAGACCACAGAATCTTTTGGTTACATTTATTTTCTAAAATTCAATATTCTAATGTTCAAATTGAGTTATGTTCAATTCTTTTGTTGATAGCTGTAAAGCCGCTGATAGGCAAGACAACCGAGAGTCTGCAAAGAGGGAGTCATTACGTGACGGTATAAGCGTCAGCATCACACATTACCTGGAAATCAGAGATCCAGGCAGGGGCAGAGTGACACCGTCTTTCAGCCAGGAGTGACCCCCACTCTGGAAGGGTGGTAGGGGGACATTATAACTAGACCACTATGGTAACTGCCAACAAAAGAAAACAGACATACAACTCTTAAATTAGCTGTCTCTTACTCTTTCAATGCACTTATGTTGGACTAACAAGTTGTCTTGGCCAAGAGTGTTGTCTTGTAGAGTAAAGGTAGCTTCAGCTATGTACCCCACGCTTTCCAATTACTTTTACCACATCAACAACACGTTCTGTCATTGTTGGTGGTGAAAACAGAAAAGCAGATGAAAATCTTTGGACTGGATGTGCAAAGTAATCAAAGTTTGTGGAAGCCTTCTCTACACTCTTTTCTTCTGCTGGCGCATCTCTTTCTTTATTCTCCTCAGCTGTTGTTGCTTCTGTCATGTACCCAGACATACAACCCTCTTTTGTCTCAGTCATGGATCCGGCAGTTTAACTAACTTTAATTCTTTACTACAGCGCCAGCCTCATCTTTAATAACAAAGAAATTAAATAAATAATAGGACTACTACTACCATGTAGTGCATACTGCTATGTACCATAGCTAATTATAATTTTGCAATACTATATACTAATACTCGCTTTGCTTGCTAACCCCCAGGCAGGTGCTACATGCTAGCCACTTCGCAGATCTGCCGCTCGCGTATGAGGAAGCGGATGTACAATTTAAACAGATTGTTATTTTCATGGGAATTGTTACATATGCATAAGAAAACTAACTATTTTACATTACAGCAAGTAATTAACCATAGTAAAAAAAATAGTATAATATAATAAATTGAAAGAAAATTATGTTTCATTTTGCTTTAGAGGTATTTGTTACGTCATCCGTTTTAATTCTGTTTGAATTAACATTCAAATACTTTTTAAACTTACACTTTTACTGTAAAACTTAAGTAAAAACAATTTTTTGAATTAACTTTTCGTCAATATCACTTTGAATTTTGATTCCATGTTTGGACTTACATCGTGACAACACACATTTCTCTCTAATAAATAAACCGACTTTTTCGAATGTGTGTCCCTGTGATTTGTTAATTGTCATAGCCAAAGCTATTCTAATGGGAAACTGTAAACGTTTTGATATGAATAGCATATCAAGATCTCCTTTGGTGTCTAATGTTATCTGCGGAAGATGTACTACATTACCTTTCTCGTTGCCTGTTAAAATTTTACATGTCAGAATTGTTCGACCAATTTTGAATACAACTAATCTTGTCTTATTGCATAGCCCATCACTCAGACATAAATTACGCAATAACATTACGATACATTCTTCTTTCAACAGTAATTCGGCCGGTGGAAGACCGGATTGTGTTAAAAGTTGTAAATATTCTCTGGGATATTGTAAGTTGATGTTTTCATCTTCCGCACCATCACCACCAACTGTTTCAGCATAGTCTATTAATACGCATTTAACCAATTTGCTGTGTAACCGATCAACAATTTTTGTGTTAATTTGTTTGATTTCATCGTTTCTCGGTGCTAGGATTGCCTGTGTACTCATTTCTTCTGTTGATAACCTTTCGGGATGAAATTCTTCAATAAGATTTGGACATAATAAGTCTTCTTTTATTGGGAAATTAAAGTGAAGAAAACATAAAAATTTATAAGAGCTGAAACTGTGTCTGACATAAGGATTCACATGAATGAGAAGTGAGAGGACCGTGGGCATGGTTGAAAATGGTTGAGAGAAGGGCGGGACTTGAACAAATCTCTTGGCAATAGTCTCGTTTCAAGATTTTCTTTTATAATAGAGAGACATAATACATGATGATGCCCGCGTAGTTATAATGTATTATTGCATTTACTTCCTTGGATAATTTCTTCATATCCTGCAGTCATAATTCTGTTCCACATGGGTCACATAATTTTTAGTAATATTAAAAAATACCCTTAAATTGACATCCTATTATCCCACCACAGCACCTCCATGTTGTACATACCTGTTGCTGTATTTTATTTACTACATCCAGCCCTTTCTTTATCAACATCACTGGACTGACACTCTGTGGCAGCAGTTGGAGCAGACCTATGAAACACAGACAGCGTTTTGTTCTCCCTGGGCATTCACAGCAGATAGCATCTGAATTGCTTAAAATTTCCATCATAAATTCACTTATCATTTTCTCTTATTTAATAGGCTACATATAGCCCAAATTCTAAATCCTAAAGCTACCTACAAAAGCTAGGTGGTGGCACAAAGTTACAACTGCTCTTGCTGGCTGCTATGTTTTTAGTGAAGTGATGTTAACTATGTTGTCATGTAAAGCCCCACACATCAGTGTTAACTAGACCAGTGTTTCTCAACATTTTATGACTTTGGAATTAAAAAGTTTTACCTTTTTAAGCTCGATGTCGGCATTTAACAGATGAAGAGCAGGGGCTTCTCCCCCTTTGGTGAAATGAGCATGATTAGAAACGGAGAAAAATTTTGTGCAGCACTGCTGCTTACTTCAGTGGTCAACAGTAGCTGAGACAGCCACTCGCAACCCATTGATAGAAACCTGTGACCCATTGAGAAACACTTTTGCTTATGAGAAGGAGATTTTCAATTCTTCAATTCTTCAATTGAATTCTTCAATTCTTCAATTCTTCTCTTCATTTCCACATGGGGGTAAACGTTAACATTACATAAAGTTATTGTCTGTTTTTACCTGTATTATTATCAATCTTTAATTTAATATTGTTTTTTGTATCAGTAAGGTGTTGCTGGAGTATGTGAATTTCCCCTTGGGATTAATAAAGTATCTATCTATCTATCTATCTATCTATCTATCTATCTATCTATCTATCTATCTATCTATCTATCTATCTATCTATCTATCTATCTATCTATCTATCTATCTATCTATCTATCTATCTATCTATCTATGCAAAATGACAGACTGCAGGGCCACTCACATTTGTAACTGTGTCTAGCTAGCTGCTTTGGTGTCACTTAGTGTTACTGAAGTCGTGAACTAATGTAGTGTTTTCCATTTAATGAAGGGCAACTTTTCTGACCTTATATTTTCATACATTATTCTGCACCCGCCTTCAGCATTTTTTTTATTTGCTTAATTCTTGATTTTGCAGCACCACCTCTCTGTTTCCTTTACCTTTGGTGGCCATTGTAAAATGGCTAAATGAAGTGAGTGAGGTTAAGAAAATGGGAGGAAGGATACAGAAGGTGTATAGCTTCAATGTCACTCGCATGAGGTTGTACCATTTTGGGGAGGGGACATCTTTGTATGGATTTACTAAATGCATGTGCATTTATTTATGAGAATTTGAAAGGGTGTGTACAGCAGCTCAACCAGCCCACTGGGAAATCTCCCAGTACTTCTGATGGTCACTTCACCCATGAACTGATGATTCTTCTTACAAAAAACTTTCATGTTTGTGCATTCCGGGTATTAATAATCCTCCTGTTCCTTTAGATTAGATTAGAAAAACTTTTGATTTGTACTTAGTTTTGTAAAATTTGACTTCCTTGTAAGGATTGTTATTTGCTTTTAGTAAATGCAATGAAATGTTACAAAAAAAAAAACTTTATTAATCCCATGTGGAAATTCAAAATGATTACCTTCTTTTTGATTTGCCTCTGGTTACATTTTCCCTATATGGCCACGATTGGTTTGCACTGTTTTCCTGCTAACATTCTTGGTTCACATCCGGAGCTTTATTTACTTTATTGATGTTTTACACCCTATGGTTTTGATTTCATGACTTCTCCTGGTTTCCCTTTCCATTCTAAACTGCCACCTAAAACTGGGTCAAATTGCATTGGCCTCAAGCAATTCATGTTTGAGTTATTGTGCCTATAAACTCATATCATAACATACATAGACATCACTCCAAAGGCAGTCTAATACTTCTCCAGGTTGAGTTAATAACAGTATGAGCTGGCATTCCATCATACAAATGAGCAGCTTCAGAGCCAGCTACAGTGGGGCCTACAAAAATAAAGTTGCATATGAATTCCAACAGCACACCATCCTTTTAAGGATAGCAAAATACCCAGAAAGCCATGTAAGGAGTAAAGAATTTATACTGGCACTTGACGCCAGTGAGCATCTCAAGTGCTACATATAGGTTATTAAATATTTATTTGAAGGGTGGTTAATGCTGTTACTTTACAGCTTCCAGTACTGCATTGGCAGTCCAGTACTTCATATGTGGAGTTTGAAGGTTCTTTCATTGTCTCAATGGATTTTACATCCTAAAATAATTGTGTTAGGTTAATCACTCATTCTATCAAATTTTCAAATCCTGTTAACCTTAATTGTTGTGTCTTTCTCTAGAAAGGCTCATTGTAAGAGTTACAGCAGAACAGCTGACATTATACACAAAAACAGAGCTTTAGTGCTCTTGTCTATGTACACATGTGCAGTCAGTTGAGTGACAAGTTCAGTGTCCCTGAGCGAGTCTGAGGTGAGACATGACCTGGCAGCCTGTCCTGCAAAGGCAAATTCACCTTCTAATGTCTGAGGGCCTCTGCTCAGATTTAAGCTTTGTGGTCCTCATGAAGAGTCCCTTAGTGTGTGTCACTTTAATGCCTGATTGTTTTCTGTTTCCAACAGGGCATGTGCCAGGGTGCACTCTGTGCAGCTCTCCCTTTGCCGTATGGCTGTTATGATCACTAAAGTCTGCTCTTTTACTCGAGAGGTGATACAAATGGACCACAAGGCATGTGAATAACAGAGGATTATGAGGCTGAGCCAGAAGGCCACACTGTGGGAATTTACTGTTATGCAACAATTAAATACAGCCATATGTCTAATCTTTATAGAAAGGACCTTTTCCACAGACATAGAATGTTTCAAAATTCACTAACACTTGTGAAACTTACACTTTTTTGCATTGTCCTGTTCTAGGTAAGTTTGTAAGTTTTTTTTAACAACTTCACTCAATTTTTGAACAAGACTGTGCTAAGTCAGAGCCTCCTCTGAATGCCAACTCTGGGCTTGTTCACTCTCAGCAGGCTGTTTGACCAAACTAGTCAATCACTGGGATGTGCCAGAAAGTCATCCAGAGAAATGTCTTAGCGGCCATGCAGACTGCACACCGATCATCACCAGCTGAGAATTGAATCTTTATCCCTGGAGCTCTGAGGCTGCAGTGTCTCTTCAGTAGTGGGGTTTAACCATGCTCAATATAAACTACTCAAAAAAATTAAAGGAACACTTTGAAAACACATCAGATCTCAATGGGAAAAAAATCTTGCTGGATATCTATGCTGATATGGACTGGGTAATGTGTTAGGAACAAAAGGATGCCACATCGTTTGATGGAAATGAAAATTATCAACTTACAGAGGGCAGAATTCAAATACACCACGAAAATCAAAATGAAAAAATTATGTTGCAGGCTAGTCCATTTTGCCAAAATTTCATTGCAGCAACTCAAAATCGTACTCAGTGGTTTGTATGACCCCACCTGCTTGTATGCATGCCTGACAAAGTCTGGGCATGCTCCTAATGGGATGATGGATGGTGTCCTGGGGGATCTCCTCCCAGATCTGGACCAGGGCATCGCTGAACTCCTGGACAGTCTGAGGTGCAACCTGGTGGCGTCGGATGGACCAAAACATACTGTCCCAGAGGGGTTCTGTTGGATTTAGGTCAGGCGAGCGTGGGGGCCAGTCAATGGTATCAATTCCTTCATCCTCCAGGAACTGCTTGCATACTCTCGCCACACGAGGCTGGGCATTGTTGTGCACCAAGAGGGGCCCAGGACCCATTGCACCAGCATAGGGTCTGACAATGGGTCCAAGAATTTCATCCCGATACCTAATGGCAGTCAAGATGCCGTTGTCTAGCCTGTAGAGGTCTGTGCATCCCTCCATGAATATGCCTCCCCAGACCATCACTGAACCACCATCAAATCGATCATGCTGAACGATGTTACAGGCAGCATAACAATCTCCACGGCTTCTCCAGACCCTTTCACGTATGTCACGTGTGCTCAGGGTGAACCTGCTCTCATCTGTGAAAAGCACAGGGCGCCAGTGGTGGACCTGACAATTCTGGTATTCTATGGCAAATGCCAACTGAGCTCCATGGTGTGTGGCAGTGAGCACAGAGCCCACTAGAGGATGTCGGGCCCTCAGGCCATCCTCATGAAGCCTGTTTCTGATTGTTTGGTCAGAGACATTCACACCAGTGGCCTGCTGGATGTCATTTTGCAGGCTCTGGCAGTGCTCATCCTGTTCCTTCTTGCCCAAAGGAGCAAATAAGCAGTCCAAAAAGATAAGGAGGGAAAAATGTCAGTGGCCTCCACTTGTTAAACTATTCCTGTTTTGGGAGGTTGTCTCAATGTTGCCCCTCTAGTGCGCCTGTTGTTAATTTCATTAACACCAAAGCAGCTAAAACTGATTAACAATCCCCTCTGCTACTTAATTGACCAGATCAATAGCCCAGAAGTTTCATTGACTTGATGCTATACTCTGATTAAAAAGCGTTCCTTTAATTTTTTTGAGCAGTATATATCCGTCATTGTAGAAGGAAAGCACCACTTACATTATCACAGTCAATTCATTTCTGAAGCAATTTATCCCATTACAGAGTTGGATATCAGGAATATCTTAATTCCATTGACTTTCTGATTACAATTTTTCTGGGAGAGGATCGCACACAGACAGGCACAAGACAGGAGCCATATGCACACTAATTTAATATAAGAGCATAAGGATGCAGACCTTTCCATTTTTGAACTCACTTATTCCATTACAGAGATGCAGAGGGCATATTGGCACCCTGGGGATCAATAAAGATAACAATACTAACTTGTAGACAGGGCACCACTTCTTCACAGCTATCCAGCTTAAGGTCATCAATTAACATTTCACACACTTGGACATATAAACACCTGAATAAAGATCAGAGAAGTATTGTTTTTAGTAATTAATAAATTACAGGAATGTGAAAAATTAAGTACCTCATTTTAATTCTTTGGGTTTGCATATCAGAATATACAATAACTAACAATCCGCAAGTTTTCAATAGGTTGTAAAATCATAGGACACAAACAACACATAACAGGTTCCACAATACAATTGCCTATTCAGTTGTTTTCCAGAGTGGGTATTGCAAATTACATTTTAACTGATCAAGGCACTAACTTTACTTTTAACCTGATGACCAGTTTCATCAACAATTAGGGATTACAGGAATTTAAAACAGTCTATGCCATCAGACCCTGAAACATAGGCATAGGAAATTTGTGAACGATACTGGTAAAGATTTGGACAAAAGGTTGTCATTTTTTGCTGTTTGCTGACAGAGATATTCCACAGCTGGGGTATTCAAGGCCCTTCAGATATTTTGCAAAAGTATTGTGTGGTGAAATTAAAGTCTTCAGGGGAGAGAGGGGCATTGAAATATGTGCTGGAGATGAAAGACTGACTGGTAAATTACTGTGGGAGTAAATATGAAGAGAAAGAGCAAAGGCTGTGGTATTACCAACATGCCAGGAATCACAAGTATGTTGCAAGTCAAAGGATATTATTACATCTTTCTTCACCTTCTAATAAGCTTTAATAAAATGGTAGAGAGTAAATGAAATTATGCAAAGAGTGGTTCTGTAAACTGTGAATATTATAATTCAAACAAATAAAATCTAATTTTATTATGTTGATTTATTAAGGAATTGAAAGTGAGGTAAATCATGGCATGTCTCATATTTAAGTTATATAATAATAAGGACAGTGATGCGGAGATGGTTATTTATAATCTAAAGAGTACCTGAATTCAGCTCAAAAACTGATATACAGAAGGTTTTTTATTCCATCTTCTGTATGTGCTCAAAGGCCAGTAGGAACTGAGGAGCTCTAGTATAATATTCATATTAAGGACAGTAGACCGTTTGTCAGCATCCAAATTGAATCCCTGAGAGACATCTTAAAAGATGAAGAAGTATGAATGAGGTGGGTATCATTGTATGACTGAAAAATGAATGGAGCATTCTGATTGTTCTGGTTCCCAAGAAAGATGGGACTCTTAGGGTTTGCTTTGATTTATTGCAAGGTAAATGCAGCTTCATAGTTTTATGCATAATCAGAGCCCTGTGTGGATGATTTGTTAGAGGAGGTTGGATGGACCAGGTACATTTAATCATTGGATCTTTGCAAAGGGTACTATCAGTCTCCCTTGCTATTGTCCTCTGACGCATAGACTGCAATGAGAACTCTAGTCAGATTTTTCCAATTTACGGTAAACCTGTTTGGACGTCATATGATGCCTGCTACATTTCAAAGGATAATGGGTCAAATAATTTAGGGTTGTGATAACTATATTAAAGCATATTTAGTTGATGTGGTCATTTTAGAAAAACATGGGAAGACCATCTTGTCTGTCTTCGATGCACTGTAGATAAAATTCAGAGAGAAGGCTTATCCATAAATTGCCAAAAGTGTGTTTGGGCTAAAAAAGAGGATTGTTACCTTGAATAGGTCCTGCATAAAAAGACAATTCAGCCACTCATATGCTGTATAAAGTAGAAGTAATAAAAAATTGTTTAAGATAGCAAAGCAAAAAATAGGTACATTTAATTTTACTTGGTCAATATTTATTCACAATATGGTGAGCTTGTCCCCTAAGTCATCAATTAATTTAATAGCCTTTCTTTTGATAGCAGGAGACCGTCATGAATATTGGGGGATCATTTAGGTACTGAAGTAAGGAGAAGAACTAGTGTCCAAGCACTGTGTGAAATGACGCTACTTGCCAATAAGAGATAGCACTGAATCTGCCTGAATGCCCCAAATCTACCAGGGAACTGCAGGGGCAATCCTGACACCACAGTGGGATTTGCCAGCCAGGTGGTGTGAAGCGATGTCAGTGGGAAAGCTTTAGCTTCATCTTCAATTGACAGACGTGGCTTTTGTATTTAATTTTACAGCAGATGGATGGCCATGTGATCCTGTAACAGGCAGTCACCTGGACTTTTGGCTCATATTTGAAATGCATTAACATTCATGAGGTAAGGCTAGAGGTGGACAGGCTGATGAGTTGGCACTCCGAATTGTGCTGAGTCGGCTTTACTGAGTACCAAATCAGGGTGGCAGGATAGAGTTGTAACCCTCAACCCCACTGCCAGTCCACAGTTGTAAATCTACTGATTAGTATGGCATTATGGTGATGAAATTGTTCTCTATGCAGCTCATGTGTCTCAAGCTGTTGCCATTGTTGATCTGACAGCTGCTGATATATATATTTTTTTTTTTTTGAGGATTTCACCATGACCCTGTACCTTAGGCATTATTGGAAAGATGAGCGTCTTGCCTTCCCCAGCACTAGCAATAAAAGCCGAACATTTGATGGACGTCTGGTAAAGAAGATCTGGGTCCCTGATGTCTTCTTTGTCCATTCTAAAAGGTCTTTCATTCATGACACAACCATGGAGAACATCATGTTGAGGGTTTATCCAGATGGAAACATCCTCTATAGTGTCAGGTATGGAGATACCTTAGACTTATTGGGACATTTGGAATAACGGCCATTATTCATTGCTAGACAAATCAGTGGACTGAAACTAGAGGGGTTTTATTTTACGTGAAAGTACTATAAACCAATTCCAAAAAAAAATCAATCAGAGCTACATGAAACATGAAGAAACATCCATATATTCAATTTCTAAATGCGCTTATCCAGGCTAGGATTGAAGGGAAATAGAAGCCTATCCCAGTAAGCATCGAGTGCAAGACAGGAACAGCACTTGGAGAATCACAAGCTCACCAGCAAGTTGTATGTGCAGGCCAGACATATGTGTCAGTCCCAGGCATCATTCAGTGTTAGACACCAGGTCACCCAGAGAAATCCAGCAACCTTGTGCTGTATGACATGACACCTTCATGGGAAAAGTGACTGCATGCAAATGACGATGGAAGTTAGACATAGGGCACAGGCTAACAAATCGAAAGGCCACTCTAGTGCAGACCTCAGACCCTTCAGCACAGAGCTAAGTTGTAAATGTATATTCTTTTTTTAATCCTGTATACGCCCTTATAATAATAAAAATGGGTCACCCTGCCTTCATAATCTTGACCTGTTCACCCGTCAACCTAAACAGAAGCACCTTGACCTTATTATGAGCAGCACCCGGCGCTCAATGATTACCTTTGGAAGAAATACTCAGGAGAAGCGGCCAGAGTTCTCCTGCTTTCCTTGCTAGTAACAATAAAATGTTGCTAACCAGAAGCATGTTTTATTTCGTATAGGGCTTTAAGATAGTGAACACCATTCTAGGCTGCTATACAAATTGTGGAGAATCAACCCCCAAACACAGACAAACAGATACCAATTGTCCAAAATCACACACGTTTATTATTTTCACTCTAATATACAGCACCTCACAATGCTCTAACCAGACAATCTCAGTTCCTTTTTTCTCTCTCTTCTTCTCTTTCTGCCACCTTCACTCCTCCACACACAAGCTCCGTCCTCTTCCACCCGACTCCAGCTCAAATAATGGAGTGAGGCGGCCCCTTTTATAATACCCCAGATGTGCTCCAGGTGCTTCTTGACGATCACTGTGGCGGAAGTGCCACATGAGCATCCAGAAACACTCCGGGTGTGCCTGGAATTTCTGCAGTGTGGTGGAAGTGCTGCAATCCAGGGCTCCACAATCCTCCGGGCACCCCCTGGCCCAAACAGGGTTGAGCTATTTTACGCTCTGATCCCGTGGCCCCAATGCAGACCATGGCGGCTGCCCTCTCATGGTCCTGGCGAGGTATTGTCCCTCTCCCGTTCCTTCAGGGCGACCCGGCTGGGCAGGATCCCCAGCAGTCTGCCACAAAGTGTACAACTGTAGCACAGCGGTTATAATGTGATTCATAACTTGTGCAAAGGCACATTAAATAAACATTTAAGTTAATATTTACTGTATGTAGTGTCTTTTTATATTGAGCACTACTTATTGTGCCTTTCAAATGCTGATCTGCAACACAGTGGCAGATGTATTTTTCACATTTGTAGCACAGGTAAAAGAGTTCATTTGGCATTTTGGATCCCTTTGGTACAATCTGTGCCATTTCCAGGTCATGATGTCAGATCCAGTCCACAGTGCAGAGGGTGAAAAGAAACTCTTAGCCCGTTGAGGTCCTTCTAGACAATAGCATCGCATGAGCTTATCTTGTAACATGCACCCTCTAACAAGGTGGGGATTTTGTTATGTGTGGTGTTTTTCTGTAGCAAATATCATATCAATGCAAGCCTAGAGTGCAAATGAAATGAATAATGTTAATTTTTATTTTATCTAGTTACTTTCTGTAACGAATATCATGACCGTAATGTGAATAAAAGTGAAGCAAATTCCTGTGGATGTTTATCATCGATTGCTAGGGGCGACTTGTAGGCTTGATGACATTCTGAAGGAGAGAAGACAGTAGTGTCTAATGGGAATTCACTTCTTTTTTTTTTGCAGAATTACCGTTACAGCTTTGTGCTCCATGGATTTCAGCAGATTCCCACTTGACACTCAGAACTGCTCTCTGGAGCTTGAAAGCTGTGAGTAGCCATGTTGTTAGTACTAATCATCTTTAGCAGAGTATATTGGTGTTCACATGTTCAGACTTTGGAAGTGATTACATGCACATTTACTTTGGAAATGTCTTACAAAGCTGTTAGGTAAGAAAGATGTGTTGAAGATGATGATCAAACAAGGCAGTCTTCACTGACAAACAAAAGTAACTGGCTGAAGGTGCAAAAAGAAAAATATAAATAGAACATAAGAAATCTGACAAATGAGAGGAGGCCGTTCAGTCCATCAGTTTTGTCTGTTTAGCTAATAGTTAAGCTGCCCAAATATCTCATCCAGGTACTCCTTAAAAGTTGTTAAGGTTTCTGCTTCATCTACAAGGTTTGGTAGTTGTTCCAGATTCCCACAACTCTTTGCATAAAGAAGTACTTCCTGGATTGAGCCTGAAATACTCTTCCCCTTAATTTTTGTTTGATCTACTTTATCCGTGCCTTTGAGGATTTTGAATACCTGGATTAGGTCCCCACGCAGTTTCCTCTGCTCAAGGCTAAACAGGTTTAATTCTCGGAGTCTGTTGGAGTAGGATGTGCCCTTAAACCCTAACCCTACCCCTAACCCTCTGCACAGCTTTAAGTGCTGCTATGTCTTTCTTCTGGCGTGGTGACCAGCATGTGTCACAGGTGTTAGTGCTCACAGCTCCAGAGGCTTGGGTTCAAATCCATGACCTGTCATTGATCATGTGAAACTGTCATGTCCTCCTCATGATGGTGCAGTAGCTCAATTTTTTCCAATTATTGCATTGACTTAATGGTTGATTGATGCCTCTAAATACCCCTAATATGTATTTATTTATTATTAATAATAATAATAACTAGATAGATGTGGCTTGTTTTTAAACTCAAAATAATATCCTGTCCCCCACTCTTTGATAAGTTTGTATTCTTTCCTTTTTTCAGATGCCTATAATGAGAACGATTTAATGCTTTACTGGAAGAATGGCAATGACTCACTAAGGACTGAAGAAATCTTATTATCACAGTTCTTCATAGAAGAGTTCAACCCGTCCAATGGGCTTGCCTTGTACAGCAGCACTGGTACAATTTACTCTTGCTTGTTAGAAAATGGGTGAAGAAACTCATGTATGTAAAGTGTCGCCAAAAATGTAGGTGATAGTGAGCTCAATGACCATACAGGGGCCAGCCGTGGTATAAGAACATTGGAACAATTATGATGAGAACAGGTCATTCAACCCAAAACAATCCTTTAATTGAATCCACCTAATTTCTTCAAAATAAGATCAAGTCAGGTTTTGAAGGTCTCTAAAGTCCTCCTCTTTACCACATTGCTTGAATATTTATTTCATGTGTCTGTGATTCTGTAAGAATACATTTATAACATTTGTGCAAAATATACCCTTAACAAGTTAACATCATTAAAAAGTAAAGACTAGGGACCATTATACTAATTCCTTTCATAATTTTAAACACTTACCACTTAATCTTTAATTACTTAAACTGAGAAGGTTCAACTTCTTCAATCTTCCTTCACACCTCAGTACTCTCAGACTTTTCTTGACTCTCTCAAGTGCCGCCATGTCATTTTAGTAATATGGAAATCAAACTGTGCACAGTGCTCCAAATGAGGCCTTAACAGAGCATTACATAGCCTTCCTTGACTTGTTCTGCTTGTGGTATACCTAACCTAACATCCTATAAACCTTCTTGGTTACTGCTGGCCTTGAAGTAGATACTAATGAGTCCACATTGACTCCTAATTCCTTCTCTTAAGGTGTACTTTCAAGTTTCAGACCTCTCATTGTGTTTTCAAATCTCACTTTTTTACTTCCTGCTTGTAATACTTTACATTTACTTATGTTAAATTTCATCTGCCACAAATCTGCCAAGGCTGCTTTCTGTCCAGGTCCTTCTGTAGTGATTTGGCTAATTCTGCATTATCTGCCATTCCTTCTAATTTGGTATCATCTGCAAAATAAGGTAACTTGTTGTTTATAGTCATATTAATACCAATACCTCCTTATAGTCATATTAATACCTGTATTTCCATTAACAGCAATAACTCACTTCAACTTAAGCCCAAGAAGCAGACTAAACAAACTGATCTGATTTTCATCTGCAATTCTGTGAAAGCTGTTTGAAATATTTTAATTAATAAAAAAAACACATTCTTTTAGGATGAGGATTTGGTTTCCAGCTATTCATTTCTGGCAGAAAAAGATTGAGCAACTTCTGTATATTATAAGTAAAAGCTGGATGAAGTTAAAAATTAATTTTTTAGAAATGCATGATCATATACCGTATGCAAAACACTTCTACCCTCTGTCCAGTGAGCTGGATAAGAAATCACATTGCAACGGGTTCAAATTTGGTCACCTGTTTACTATGTTTTTTATATAGCTGCTTAAATATTTGTGATAGGTTAGCCCATGAAAGACACTTATGAAAAAGATTTGTACATTTAACAAGACAGTAGTTATACATCTGGAATAAAAGTCTCAAAACCATAATAAGTTCCAAACATTTTAATCATTCTTTCTTTCATTCACAAGGAATGTGAACTGAGCACATAATTCACTAATGTGCTGTTTGATTGACATAGAAGTGCTGGAATGTGTCTACTGAGTTCAAGTAAAGGAGGAAATACAACAAAAAATAATTGTGATTTGTTCAAGTCATTTATCCTGCCTTTATCGAGATCTCTTTATATAATGGGGCTTTGAAAGTTAAACTGTAGCCAACCTAGTGGGAAGGGGGCAGGGGGTGAACAAACATGTGGTGGAGCAGAAAAAGTAAGAGTACAGGTGCTGGTCATAAAATTAGAATATCATGACAAAGTTGATTTATTTCAGTAATTCCATTCAAAAAGTGAAACTTGTATATTAGGTTCATTCATTACACACAGACTGATGTATTTCAAATGTTTATTTCTTTTAATTTTGATGATTATAACTGACAACTAATGAAAGTCCCAAATTCAGTATCTCGGAAAATTAGAATATTGTGAAAAGGTTCAATATTGAAGACACCTGGTGCCACACTCTAATCAGCTAATTAACTCAAAACACCTGCAAAAGCCTTTAAATGGTCTCTCTGTCTAGTTCTGTAGGCTACACAATCATGGGGAAGACTGCTGACTTGACAGTTGTCTAAAAGACGACCATTGACACCTTGCACAAGGAGGGCAAGACACAAAAGGTCATTGCTAAAGAGGCTGGCTGTTCACAGAGCTCTGTGTCCAAGCACATTAATAGAGAGGCGAAGGGAAGGACAAGATGTGGTAGAAAAAAGTGTACAAGCAATAGGGATAACCGCACCCTGGAGAGGATTGTGAAACAAAACCCATTCAAAAATGTGGGGGAGATTCACAAAGAGTGGACTGCAGCTGGGGTCAGTGCTTCAAGAACCACCACGCACAGACGTATGCAAGACATGGGTTTCAGCTGTCACATTCCTTGTGTCAAGCCACTCTTGAACAAGAGACAGCGTCAGAAGCGTCTCGCCTTTGGACTGCTGCTGAGTGGTCCAAAGTTATGTTCTCTGATGAAAGTAAATTTTGCATTTCCTTTGGAAATCAAGGTCCCAGAGTCTGGAGGAAGAGAGGAGAGGCACAGAATCCATGTTGCGTGAGGTCCAGTGTAAAGTTTCCACAGTCAGTGATGGTTTGGGGTGCCATGTCATCTGCTGGTGTGGGTCCATTGTGTTTTCTGAGGTCCAAGGTCAACACAGCCGTCTACCAGGAAGTTTTAGAGCACTTCATGCTTCCTGCTGCTGACGAACTTTATGGAGATGCAGATTTCATTTTCCAACAGGACCTGGCACCTGCACACAGTGCCAAAGCTACCAGTACCTGGTTTAAGGACCATGGTATCCCTGTTGTTGATTGGCCAGCAAACTCGCCTGACCTTAACCCCATAGAAAATCTATGGGGTACTGTGAAGAGGAAGATGCAATACGCCAGACCCAACAATTCAGAAGAGCTGAAGGCCACTATCAGAGCAACATGGGCTCTCATAACACCTGAGCAGTGCCACAGACTGATCGACTCCATGCCACGCCGCATTGCTGCAGTAATCCAGGCCAAAGGAGCCCCAACTAAATATTGAGTGCTGTACATGCTCATACTTTTCATGTTCATACCTTTCAGTTGGCCAACATTTCTAAAAATCCTTTTTTTGCATTGGTCTTAATTGATATTCTAATTTTCCGTGATACTGAATTTGGGACTTTCATTAGTTGTCAGTTATAATCATCAACATTAAAAGAAATAAACATTTGATTAAACATCAGTCTGTGTGTAATGAATGAATCTAATATACAAGTTTCACTTTTTGAATGGAATTACTGAAATAAATCAACTTTGTCATGATATTCTAATTTTATGACCAGCACCTGTATATCCTGTTGGTCTGTCATAGATCCTACAGGGGAAACCCCTAAAAGAGTGATATCTTGCATACCAAGACAGCAAGCTGAATTGAATGGTATATCATATGTGATGCTAAATCAGTAGCAACCGGAAATAAAATCTGATAGATAAAAAAAGACTAAAAAGATAGATAGATAGATAGATAGATAGATAGATAGATAGATAGATAGATAGATAGATAGATAGATAGATAGATAGATAGATAGATAGATAGATAGATAGATAGATAGATAGATAGATATGAAAAGCACTACATAATAGATAGATAGATAGATAGATAGATAGATAGATAGATAGATAGATAGATAGATAGATAGATAGATAGATAGATAGATAGATAGATAGATAGATAGATAGATAGATAGATAGATATGAAAAGCACTACATAATAGATAGATAGATAGATAGATAGATAGATAGATAGATAGATAGATAGATAGATAGATAGATAGATAGATAGATAGATAGATAGATATGAAAAGCACTACATAATAGATAGATAGATAGATAGATAGATAGATAGATAGATAGATAGATAGATAGATAGATAGATAGATAGATAGATAGATAGATAGATAGATAGATAGATAGATAGATAGATAGATAGATAGATAGATAGATAGTCCTTTCCCCTGACTGTGGTGCTTGGCCACCTGCTGTATTTACACATGGCCTTTATGGCTGGATGGTTCACAGTGAACATCAGCTATACTTATAATGCACTTGTCATTGAACTGAATTAAATCAGATGACTTCTTAATTGTGTTTTACATTTTTTTAATGTGTTTTTAAGGCACTCAAATTGTAGAAGTTTCTGTTTTATGCCTGATCAGATCATCTTGGGTTTGGTTTTTGGGAAACCAGACTTGGATGACTTTGCTTTTCAGATGACATGTGGCTGTAGTCTTGTTATGTGCAAGGTCTGCTTGTCCTGATTATAGCCCAGAACTAATGATGGCCTCTGGTGTTGTCCAGACTGAATACAAGGTCTGTAAAGAAACAATAAGATGGTGCTTTGCAATCTGATGTAAAACCCAACTCCAAATCCAGGTCACTCACATCTGTAGGTTGTCCTTATTTTCACCAGAATGAGGATCTTGTTGTGAACATTGAGAATCTGGTCAGCATTGATGGCACGATCTTGACGTGATAACAAACTAGCTTGAATTCACAGCATTGAGACTACCAGAGTGCTTTCACTTCAGGACGACTGTCCTCATGTTTTGCTTGTTATTGTGTTCATAAGAATCGCTTATGAACAATTTAAAATCACTTTAGTTTTTTTTGTCTGGCACCTCCTGACTCACTTGTATGAGAAAACCACCATATGTGATATATTGTTTGACTTGTCCTGATGTCTATTTATGAAAGATGTTGAACTCTTTGGGTTCTCCTTCAATTTCTGGCCCTCTAGACATTGAAACATACTCATTTTAGACAATTCTTGAACCATATTTTGTGCAGGAAATTACACACTTAATAATAAATGGCAATATGTATCTTCAGCAAAAATGATCTGAAAGACTTGAAGTGCATGCCACATCTACAGAACCCAGGGGTTCACCCCATAATGGGATATGAGGGATCAAAGTTATACCTTTTCACAAGACTTTTAAAAAATGACAATCAGTAATAAAGGTATGTAGAGTGTTGTTTTTATGTTATTTTGATATCTGATTCTTTACTGGTGGCCTCACCCCTCTAAGAGCTATAAAACAAGACTTCTATTGTACTTGTTGCATGTGGTAAAATGAATTTGAAATAGAAAATGGTTTCTAATTGTCTGGAATAGAAATGTAGGTCCCAAACTTTTGAAAGTAATCTGAATGAGGGAGTTGTGCCTTCCATTTATCCAGAAACTGAGAGCCCGTGTGTTGCCCAGCAAGCCAGATGGTCAGGTTGAAAAGAAGCTTGCAGGTGGACGTCACATGGAGGGAATGAAACCTGAAACATCTGGAACAGTCACTGCAGCTTTGGTCTTATAAAAGAGCTAGAAAAAGTCCAGAGTGGAGCTACTACAGAAGAGCAGGATAAACTGTAAACTATGAGGAAAACATTGAGGGAATAAAATATTTTTACTTGAAGAGGACAAAATAAAGGAGTGAATGTTTGAAAGAATTTTGCAACAAAAATAAAGTACTAGAGTAGACGCCAGCTGTCAGTTTAAAATAAGGAATGAGCAAACAATTAGAAGTGACACAAATGGCTAATGTCACATTTTGCTGGAAACATTAAACTGTCCTGTAAACATATAAAGTCAGATCCTGAGTAATGCGTCTGAAAGTCTGTGTAACAAACACACTTGGCGTGTGACAATGACAGTGTAAGGCTCAGTCTTCTCCTCCTTTTTTTACATTCCAGGCTGGTACAACAGGCTGTATATTAATTTTATACTGAGAAGACACATTTTCTTCTTCATGCTGCAAACCTACTTCCCAACCATGCTCATGGTGATGTTGTCCTGGGTGTCTTTCTGGATTGACCGAAGAGCAGTGCCTGCAAGGGTGTCACTAGGTACATTTTTCAACATCTTATTTCATTTTCTTTTTCAGATATGATTCACAACATGACAGCTAGACTGAGAGTTGAAAAGGGCCGAGCTTTATTTTTCATTTGGCTGAGCCACTGCAAGAATAAAGCAATGCAGTAAAACTGGCACTTAACATGACGTAGAGAAAACTGTTGGGTGCTTCCCTCGATGACATGCTGCTTTAGTTTCACTGAAAAGGGCGTGTCGCAAAATAATGATAAATACTGTGTCCTACTTTAATCGTTTCACATGATAATTCATAACTATCAGATAACTCATTAACATGCTAAACCCAGTGTGACTATAGGTGTGTGAGAAAGTAGACCCCATTATTGACTGGAGTGGCATCTAAGGATGAGCCAATGCTGAACTGGATTAAGTGGCCATGGTTTATAAGGCTGAACTCACACACTTCTCATGATAGCAAATATTTTGTGTCCATTCTCACATTTCATACCCACCTTTCTATTATGGACAGCCTTCCAAGACACTATGTAGTCAATACAGTGGGAGGTCTTGGAGTTATGCATGGATTGAACTGGCAACTTTATTGTTAAAAGTCCATGGCCTCCGTCACTTTGCCATGGCGCCTCTCAAAATGGACCCCAGCCAATTAATGAAGAAATAGAAAGATGGTGTCGCTAACTCTGATGAGACCTTCAATGTCTTGGTTGGCTAGGAAAGCAGGCAGGCAGCAGATACATTTAACTATTGTTAGATCTGGTTACATTTTGTTATTTTTTTTTACTTTTTTCAATGTCACTGTTGTACATTTCGTGAGGTTTTAAATATCACTTATCATTAGTTGAATGATGTTCACTAGCATCTTGTTTGATAAATTTTGCAGTATCATTGCTGTTACCACTTTTGCTCATAGTTATCACAATATGATATGTCTCTAGAAGTCACCAACGCGTGTCTTCATCACTGTGATGATTTTAAAGCCAGCAGAACATGCATTCTGGCATCCAAGCCCGTGGACAAAACTTTCAAAAACTTTTACTGGAAAAAATCACTTATCATTTTGAACTTAGGTTATTGACTTTAGCTTTCTTTTTAGACTTATTATTGATTTACAGTATGCTCAGTTCAGAAGCGTTGGTTTGATGGTTTTCCTGGTACTGATTTTGTGTGTTAATGGACTTGCGTTTCATCTCCTTGTCTCTCTTGGTATTTTAACATCACATGGCATAACAGGCATTTAGTCTTTAACAGACACGTCTTACCACTGTATGTTAACTGTGGCCACCATTGTAATGAGGAAAAAAAAAAGTCATTTGTGGCCAGGAAGTAGAAGAGCTAACAAAAGGGGCACTCAAAAGAGAGCTCAGGAAGTGCTGGTGACCAAACACCAAAATGAAACAAAACAAGTCCGTCCACTGCGCTGTAAGAGTTTGTTTTAGATGACATTGTGGCATCTCTGATTCCTGATGCCTGTAAGTAAGAATTATTTTAATTATTAATTAAAATTTAATTATTTTAATTCTTACTTTGTCTTTTTTGTCTTTCTTCATCATGTAAAGCACTTTGAGCTACATTATTTGTATGAAAATGTGCTATATAAATAAATGTTGTTGTTGGTCTTACATTTTATGTTTGCTCAATATTTAGGCCACAACTGTGTTTTATAAAGTTTGATAACATTGCACATCAACAGCAACCATTGCTTTGAAGAATATGGCAGCACTCATGCAATCAACTCATAGAAAACTACAAAACACTAAAAATAACAAAACAACATTAGGACGTCAGACGAGTTTTTGACAACATTCAGTTATCATCAAGCAGCCATAACGTTGTGAATAAGGACAAAGCACTCAATATCCAGTGATAGTGGGGTGCCATTACAATGTGGTTATCTAAATGGTATAAAGATGAGTGGGACCAGGATATTCCAAAGGGCACAGTGGACTAGTTGCTGAAGAATTTGTATAACAATTCTGGATCCAAGTAATATGTCTAGGAATGACCTGCACTAAGGGGCTTAAACATTTTATTAAACTGTCAGAGGATACAGAGGCAAGTATTAACTAATTCAAAGAGTGATACCAGCCAAGAAACTGAGAAAGAGGCAGAACACATGAGGAAGTCTGGGCACTGGGCAAGGAGAACCCAACAAAAGTTGTTTGGTGTTTGGCATTACTGTTTTCTGTCTTGTGTTAATAACAAATCATTTTTATTCTGGCTTTAGGACCGCATGTTGGTTGGCACAGTTTTGAGTTCAATTCTCCAAATCCCATTTCTCCTAACAATTGAAACACATGCTTACCAGGATAACTGGCATTGCTGAGTGAATCCAGTGTGAATGAGTGTGCCCTGTGGCTGGGTGAATCGTGTAATGTTGAAAACAGGTTCTAAAAATGGATGAATGTAAAAGAGGTGAATCAGACGTGATGACATTGTTGGCCTTTATCCTCCCTATTACTACCAAAGAATGCAATATGCCAGCCTGCACCATGCAACCCTGCTTCCAAATGTCACAAGCTATCATTTAGTCTTATAAGACCTTCTGACAGAATTCTGATTGCCAATCATTTAAAGACTGCTACATGGCAGGCACTGGCACAGCTTATTACAAGAAATGTGTGGGACAAGCCACTTACCCTAATCTGCCCTTCCATTATCTGTACCTGCTTATCTAAATCAGGGCTGCGAGGAGCTTGAGCCTGTAAGCCACCTGCAGCTCATATTGATTTGAGTCTCGATTTAAAGACATTGAACACTTCATTGAACAAGTCTAGCAACTTATCAAAGCTTAATATATTAAAAATAAAGAAGGAACTGAACTGTACAGTTGTGATTTGAAGTCGCTTTGAAAATAAGCTTCAGTTAAATAAATGAGCAGAAATGTTTGTAGAGGGGATATCTTACTGTGTTTGTTATTGTTAAATCAAAGAAAGAAAATAAATTCCTTTTGTCAAATCTATGAACAGATTGCCACACTGCTATTAACAAATAATTACATCTTACATTTACATACACTTTTAAAGCACTTTACACAGACAGTAGGGGTGCTGCTCCAACCACCACCCATGTATAGTGTCCACCTGAATGATGTGACAGCAGCCATTCTTGTGCCAGGACGCTCACCACACATTAGCAATTAGGTGGTGAAAGGGTGTGAGAGATGGTTAGTCAGTAAGGGACAGGGGGTGATTAGGGGGCAGGAATGAGTGAGGCTATGATGGCCAATTTAGCCAGGAGATCGTGAAATACCCTTCTCTTTTCAAAGGATGACGAAGCATCTTTTATGACTACAGAGTGTCAGAACCTCAGTTTTATATCTCATCTAAAGGTTGATGCCATTTTCTTACAGCACAGTAGCCCATCAATGCACTGGTCATTTGGGTCCATACACAGACCAATGGGTAAGAGCCTTCTGCTGGCCTCACCAACACCTCTTCCAATAGCAAACCAAGCTTTTCTGGTTGGTCTCCCATCCAAGTATTGGCAGGGGTGAAACCTGCTTAGCTTCAAGTGGGTTACCTGGTCTGAAGTGCAGTTGTCTTGTGCTGTTTTAATCCATATGCACTTGTACAAATTCATTCCTCTTCTTCTTTTACTTTTCAGGCATTACGACTGTGCTGACAATGTCTACCATAATAACAGGAGTGTCGTCCTCTATGCCTCAAGTCTCCTATGTTAAGGCAGTGGACATTTACCTGTGGGCGAGTTTCCTTTTTGTTTTCCTTTCTGTGATTGAATACGCAGCGGTCAACTATCTAACAACTTTAGAAGAAATGAAGAAGCTCAAAACAAGAGGAAAGGTTATGGGTTTATCTTTTTATGTAATACTATGTCTTTCTCCATAATTACCTGATTTTGCTTATTGCATTGCATAGAAGCCAATAGTTCAGGCTTTAAAGTCAGTAATTAACTAGACCACATGTAAATTACAGTACATGCGTTTTGATTGTAAGCCAGGGGTTCTTAATTTGGTTGAAAATGTGTGTTTTTATCCCCTTTTTTACTTTTATACTTTTAGTTATTTATTTGCAACAATCAAGGCTAGTGTTGATTGGCAAAATTCGCCAAAATGTTTTTTGCAGTGAATATGCTGTGTTTGACGAATATTTTCCTGGGAATTTACTGTGTGGCTGGTTAGACAAACTTTTTTTTCCCAGTGCCCCATGATGCTTTGCAAGGCCAGCATGACATCAGAGAGCTTGCAGCTGTCACGCACAGGACTTTCACTCATGTGTACTGTTAGTGTACCTCAGCTCCTATTTCACATCGCTCCCTGATCTGATGTCACTTCTCCACTGGTACTCTAGGTAGATTTGCACCTTGGGTATATATATATAAAAAAAACTCATAGTATTTTCATTTGAGGGGTACATTAGCTGACTATAATGAGATACAGTGGAACCTTGGATTGCAAGCATAATTCGTTCCGGAAACGTGCTCGTAATCCAAAGCACTCATATATCAAAGCGAGTTTTCCCATAAGAAATAATGGAAACTCAGATGATTTGTTCCACAACCCAAAGCTATTCATATAAAAATGATTAATTCAAAATATAATGTAAAAATACATAAAACAAATTAACTTGCACTTTACCTTTGAAAAGAATCATGGCTGGTGTGAGTGAGTTTCTAAACTCTTTTGGGATTCCACCAAACGGGACGACACATGGAAGAGCATCCCAAAGCAACAGCAGGCTCCCAGCGCTGTAGCAGTTCACCGTAAAAGCGAATCCAAAAATATCGCGTACATGCTATAAGCACCTGCCGTTGATGGGTGATACAAGGAACATTATAAATATGCAGGGCACAGTATTACTTGGCCACTAACCTGGCTATGCTGTGTCTGTGTATAGGAGAGTGGCAGATCCAGTTACAATAAATAACCGTGCTGTTCCTTTTTCACACTGAATAAAACTGGTGTTGCTAAAGTACTGAGACTCAGCTTCGTGTTTTGGGGTGCAAGACAGAGACTCACACGTTACAACACACACACGTGGTCACAATGCTATAGTAAACAGTATACGCTCATATGGATGTTGACTATATGAGTGAGGCACACCGACTGAGACTGAGAATGGGAGACGATTACCCACAATCCCGCAGCAAGAGAGAGAGAAGAACCATCAGCTCAGTTGTGATCACGTGACACTCAGCTGACAAAGCATATACGTACTACTCATATTGCAAGACCTCACTCGTTTATCAAGTCAAAATTTACTAAAAATTTTAGCTCGTCTTGTAAAACACTCGCAAACCAAGTTACTCGCTATCCAAGGTTCCACTGTATTATAATAATACTTTGTTGTTCTGCATAGAATCATTGAATGTTATGTCTTCACTGCTTGATTAAGCATGTTATGATCTTCACTATTTAGTGCAGGAACAGTCCCCAACTATAAACTGCTGATCCCTTGCATAACAAGCTCTATCAGTACTCAGACGCTCAAACAGAGGAGTGCTGGACTGGAAAAGGACAGTAGTACAAATCAGTCTTTGAATTTTGCCAGCTGTATGTCAGCTCCATATAAGGGAAGTGGACGTGGATCAAATGCATATATGAGACACTGTGAAATAAGAATAATGAGAAAAGATTTATTACTATTTACAAGGAATTTATTTCTTCTTGATTAAAGAAAAACTTGGAAAAAATCTGCACAGATATTAGAAAGCTTTTATTGTTGTTGTACCACTACAATGAAAACAACTGGAAATAAAAAAGATGTGTCAGCTGCATGGATGCCTGTGGTATAGCGGGTCCACAGCTCCCGTTCATAAAAACAGTTTAAAAATAAATAATCACCGCGCTCGCGGCTTAGCGAGAGGGCGTGGTGGTGTGTGGCTGAAGCGGTTCCTGAGGAGTTCGTGATGTGGGAGTTTCTCACCTAAGTGCACAGGTGAGAAACAGTCCACATCCGTAATTGTTAGAAGAATTAAGTGGATAGGACTGGCGAGTTCTGTTGGGCTGAATGGCCGGTTCTCATCTAGATTGTTTTAATGTTCTATCTTAAGAACCCAAAATGATTAGTTGTGGTAATAAATACACAAAAGCAGGTACATTAAAGAAAGAGAAATGAAGTTGTTAATTTATAATCTGTCAAGCTTTGTCTCATAGCCTTCAGGGCCTAATACAAGAGACCCAGCTCAAGACACATGGATGCACGTTATTAGGTTTTGAGCAAGAGTGAGATTGTTGCATTGCCCAGGGTCACAAAGGCAGTGGTGGGATTCAGAGTGACTTCTCAACAGTTAGAAGGCCATATTTACCACACAACATGCCGAGAATCATGCCTACAAGAGCCCAGGCACGCCAAGCTGTGGGCAAGAATTGACGAAGACCCCAACTTACAGAAGTCTGCATTTGTTTCTGCTGTACATAACACAGAGTGATGTGTGCTGATTGACTTCTATATATGTTTTTTCTTGCTTAATTAAAAAAAATGACTAGTGTATGTTACATTTATTTCTTTTTTCCATTTTTTTTTAAACGAAATCAACCGAGATGTTGAAAATTGACTGATGTTAACATACAAAATGTCTTTCAGATCCCAGTCAATTTTAATACTACACAAGCCATGGCATTTGATGGATGCTTTCATGATGATGAGATCGACCTGACACCGTATCCTGAAGTGCCCATCACTACGGATGGGACGGAAAGAAGAAACTCTTCCATTAATCTGCCAGCTGAAGGCCATCGCTTAAGCAGAAAAAGATCATTAAAGCAAAATGTCAGTTATATCATGACTAACAGCCACATCATTGATTCCTATTCCAGACTGTTATTTCCATTTGCATACCTTGTTTTTAATGTCATCTACTGGAGTTTATACACATAAAAATAGAAGGAAAAAATGCTCTTTCTGGGTAAATGCTTATTTATTGACTTGCCAGTGTTTAAAAAACAAATAAAATGTTAAAAAGTAGATGATATGTTTGTTACTTTTTGTATTCATAAGAATTACTTATGAACACTTTGAAATCATTTCGATTTTTTTCCTGCACTTCCTGACTTGACAGCTCAAGAAAACCCCCACACTGTCGTGATGTCTGGTTATTCAAGATGTCAAACTTTTAGCGGTTTTCCTCTATTTTTGGCCCTCTAAACCCAAAAATCTCTCATTTTTAGGCTATTTTTGACCATATTTTGTGTGGGAAACTACACCCTTATGCTAAAGTAAACCATTAGTTGTCTTCAGCAAAAATGATCAGAAGGACTTGATATTGTGTATGCCACATCAAATGGCCCCAAGGGTTCACTTCCTTATGGGATATGAGTGGTCAAAGTTACTCCTTTTCACAAGACTTTGAAAAAATGGGGATCGGTAACCTAGGCATGTGGAGTGTCATTTTCTGCCATTTCAAGCTTGCTGATGACAAATATGATAATATTTTGATATCTGATTCCATACCCCTGGTCTTAGCCCTCTATGAACCACTCCTAGAAGGTTCAAAATAACAAATTTCAATCATAAGCATGTGGGGTATTGTTTTGGACTATTGCAAGGTCAGTGATTGTGAATATTATGTTACTTTTGATTTCTGATCTTTTACCAGTTATCAAACCCTTTGTGGACCTCTATGACAGATTTGAATTACAATCAAGGATATTTAGACTTTAAACATCTGAGTTGAAGCACGTTTTAATATTTCAAACATCTGACACAACTTCTATTGTTCATTATGTACTTCTACCTAATGAAGAAAATTAGAGCAAAAGTTTAACTACAACTAAAACTAAGCTGTCATATGTGTATGCAAAATCAAAATAACATGACATTTTTTTTATCTCAGCCTCCATTTATATGTGGTAACCAACTTACACAAATGGTTTATAATAAGGAACATCAGCGCCCCCTGCTGACTCTAAAACTGAATTGTCACCTGCTTACTCTTGCATCTGCAGCATTGGTCCTGAAAGAACACGGATTAGTGAAATTCAGTGAATTGTTCAAACATATTGCTTTACTCTTTTAAGAAAAAACACAGCATTGTTCTTCCCTGCTTTTATACTTTTTCTATATTGTGACCAGTAGGGGCCATAACAGCATCCCAGAGCCTAAACGCAATCTGGAATGAAACACAAACATTTATTTTATAAATTACCTTTATCATGTCTCTCTATCTATATAAAATACAACATGATACCACAATATAGCTTTTCTCTTTTCTCTTCTCCACTTCTACCTGGAGGGTGTCATCCAGCTCCTCTCTCAACTTCGACTGGAACGGCTGAAGCAGAGCTGCCTCTTTTACCCAGGACCCGGGGGTACTTCTGGTGTCACATCACTGTCCCTTGATGATAAGGAGGAAGTCGCATGAAGTAGTGACTATTAATCTCTGCAGCGCCCTCTGGAACCCACCAGAGCCAGCCCATGGGAGTATAGTTCCCAACAAGCCCTGTGAATATCCATAGAGGTACCAGTACCCAGTGACGCTGCTATCTAGCATTTTATGGGAGTAAATAACCCAGGTAAATTGCCTCCCCCATCCCTCTATTTTACTGGCATCCTGGCCGGTTAAGGATCAGTTATCAAGTCCTTCTGGGATGCCAGAATATCTGAACCATCTTAGCTGGAATGCCAGCATATGCCTGCCATAATTTACAATGGGGTCCATGACTAAGTGCAATTTTAATGAATAAATGGGAGTCCCAGAGCATGCAGACTCCAAATGGTTGCAGGTGCATATGTCAGCATGTACATGCCTTTGGCTTTAGTGACACAATTGAAAGAGGAAATGCAAGTGTGTGACACACGAGGAGTGTAAAAGGTACACTGAGAGTCACATTCAAAGATGGAAAGTAAAAAAAGTGGACAGGAGGTGAACAAGGAGCCCCAGAATGACAAGGTCTGAGAAGCAGGCGTTACCGGGATGCACTTAAGAAACAGAGTGACAAGCAAGAGAGGTTCAGACACACAAGAATAGCAAGGAAAGGACATGTAGAGCAAGAAATATCAAATAGTTTTAAATTTATTCTATTAAAGGTAATATGGATAGTTTGAGATAAAATGGAACATCTCCTACCCGATGAGTTATAGAGGGTGGGGTGGGATTCTTCCAGTTAACCAAGATAAGTCTGCATGCTATTGGTGTGATACAGGATATTGCAATCAAGTACTCCTCACACAATTTGAAGGCAGATATCACCATTATTGTGAGACCACAACTATCTGAAAAGAATTTAAAGGTTTTGGTCCAAAATGATGTTAATTTAGTGTATTCCAAAAACATATGACTTAGTGAGGCTGGAGCTAGATGATAATGCTTGCAAGCTGGACCAACATGATGGAGACCTTCACCTTTTTTTATTTGTAGGTTAGCTGGTCATGTTGGGGCTCATTATTGTTTGGCTGCTCATTAAGGAAAAAGAAACAGCTAAGGGGTCTGAGTCACGTCAATTAAAACTAAGGCAAAACAAGTTAATCAGCAGCAAAAATGGCTCACTAATTAAGAAGATGGTTAGAATGAAAACCTGCAGCCCACCAGGACCGGAATTTGGACACCCCAGATCTATAGGGTTGTAAGAGGTTGTCATCCGCTGGGCAACGCAGGGTGCAAAGAAGGAGCAAACCACCAATAGCACACCAGCCTCTCGCAGGACACACTCCTAGACACCACACACGTCTATGCCAACTTGGCCATCCTATAGCGACCAATCAGATTAATACTTTCTTGTTTATCATGGCACCAGACAGTGGTAATATGCTTCATGATGTTGGTTGGACAAGTAAGTAAGCATTTCACTGTACTATGCAAAACAAGGAGTTACATACCAACTTAGATGCATCATTACCTTGTGGGAGAAAAACATCAATAAAAAACACATTCAGACATGCAGCCAATGTAGAAACTTGCCAGTGAGGCTGCAACTATACATTGTGCCACCATGTTTTATATTTTAACTTAACAGTACGGACACTCACCAGCCACTGTAATAGGAAGGCGTTAAATAATAAACTGGTAGGAGAAAGAGATAAGCCAGGGTTTGCAGAGAAAGAAATTGAAAGTAATGTGCTGGTGTGATGGTCCAGGTTGGAGCCATGGTCAGTGGCGCATTGAACCCAGGACTGATGATAACAAAACCGAGGTTGAACCAGACAAATGAAGACACAAACAGTCACTAAGAGTAGGTGCAAGTGCTTTTATTTAAAACTAGCCATCCCCCACACCTCTGCCCGCTGTGGCGGACAGCCGGGACCCATGCCTGGCCAGGACACCCCTTTGGCACTGGATCCGGGGGAGCAGCCATGGAATGAACATTACGTCCCCTGGAACACTTGGTGGCAGCCCCCTGGGTTGCATTGGGGCCACAATTATGTTACACTGGAGCTCATCCCTGTTGGGCTCCGTGGCCACTACCAGGGGGAGCTGCATGGCTTAATGAGCCCATGTGGGCTGGAAAGCAGCCACACCCGGAAGTGCTGCCTAATTAGGCCAATTACCACCTGGAGCGCTTCTGGATGGGCTATAAAAGAAGCCTGCAGCCACTAATCAAGTTGCCAGAGTCGGGAGGAGGAGGATGAAGCTGCCTGGGAGGAGTGGAGGATATTTCCTTGGTTTTGGGTTGGTGTACTTGGGACTGTGTTGTGCCTGTGGGGAAGACGTGCCCCACAGGTGAAGAAAAATAAAAGTTTATTTATTTTTATATGTGCCTCTGGTGTGAGTCTGTGTCGGGTCAGGTACCTATATAGAGCCCTTGTTACTCCGCATAGTAGTGAAAAAGGACAAACTTTAAAAATCAATAAACAAAAAGGTATCGCTAGGTAAGCAGAGGCAAGTTACACTCCAAAACTAGGAGGTAGACCGACTCCCCACTCCTGACATCAAACTTCCCCCTCCCCTCGGTCTGCTGTGTCTCTCTCAGACTAGCATGAATATATCACTCCTGCAAGCAAACTATGGTACTTAGCACGATGAGAGAAGTCGCAAAGATCAACCGGAATGTTCAATCAAATTATAGAAAAAACCCAAGCTAAATCCATTAAGTAGTTCTCTCGTGAAAAGCGGACATACATACAGACAGACAGACAGACGTTGAGTTTTATATATATATATATATATATAGAGAGAGAGAGAGTGAGAGAGAGATAACCAGTGTCCAAAAATCCAGTGCTTTTCATGCAATAAACAATCCATAAACATCAGTGAAAGTCCCAGAGTTTAAATCCAATAAATAATCCCATGATAAAACTGGAATAAAACTATACAGTCATCAGATCCTTTCTTTCTTCCACCTGAGCCCAGTACATCTTTCACTTTCTGTCTACTCAGCTCACCCAACCGGTCCTCACTTCTACCTTCCTTCCTGGCTGCCTCTCACAGCGTCTACTGGACCGCTCAGAGCCTTCCATCTACCACCACGCTCTCCTAGTGTCTTCGGGATCCCTATGAAGGGCTCCATCACCATCTTACCTGCTCCACAATAAATTTCACAGGAGACAATCCACCCCTAGAGCACTAATCGCTCGCACCTCCGCAGGGATACCAAGTACTCTGCCTTTTCTCCTTCACACTGACTCAAGCACCCGATAACGCGCCTTTCACTCATGCTTCCCTGCTACAATCACCCGCTCCGAGGTGTGAATGAGGCACTTGACCAATCTGCCCGTGTTGCACATAAGCTCACCCTCAACCTTGGAGTGGTGTCTGCATGATCCCACATGAACATGCATCCACCTGGAGTCTGCTCACTCTGGGACTTCTGGTTATTTATTTAAAATGTGCAATGCCACAAACCTCTCTCATCACAGCCGTCAGATGCAAAGGGCAGAGAGACCTGAAGGGTAAGGATTTCAGGGGGAGACGTTTTGTTGTTATGATTTTGTTCATGTGTACTATGTCTGATAACAGTACCATTTCTCTCCTTAGTTCATTTTTGTTAGTAAAGGTGTCACTGGCATTTATTGAGGCATTAGAACATTAGAACAATTTTGACAAGAACAGGCCATTCAGCCCAACAAAGCTTGCCAACCCTATTGGCCATTTGGTCCATTTCTGGGTCCAGGTACACTATGAGGGCACCATCTTCTGTTTACAATACATTACTGGAGATAAAACACAAGTGAAATAAATTCTTTAACCAAAGTATCTTATTAATAAAAAAAAATGTCAAGCAGCCTTTAATTTACACAGCCTCTTTAAAAATAAACACAATAAAGAGCACACATGAAGAGCATTTGCAAAGAAAAATTGACAAATTCTAGAAAACAACCAATATTTTAATATAAATCCTAATTATCCAAAATGCACTCTAACAGTATTGAATAAAAACACTTTTATAGAATTTATAAATTATGACTCATTATTCAATCAGATTCCATACTTAAAAATGTATAAAATACATTAGAATGTGATATGAGAAAAAAATGCATAAAAATAAGAAAAAAGAAAAGATAATTTGTAGAAGAGTAGCTATGCCTAATGGCTTAATCTTAAAATCTACAGAAAGTTGCCAGTAAGACCAGACAGGGAGCATTTGTTCATTTATTAGTTTCAGTATTTACCCCAGGAGAAATATCGATTCAAAATCTCCCGTCATCATTTTAAATAAAAGCACAGGAAAATGTAATTGAAGAAGTTTTGTAAAATAACATAACGTAATATAACATTCTCAAATCTGATTAGTCAAAGGTGGTACCACAGGTTTGGCTAGAGCCTAACCTGGCAGCACTAGGCACAAGGCAGACAACAGCCCCAAAGAGACCATCAGTCCATCAGAGTCCTGTAAAATACACCTTTGTAATATGGATCAGAGCTTTACTCCTTGTACACATGTCTGCAGGGCAATCAGGTGAGGCCCACACCTCGCACAAAATGGCAACTCTGGGCTGCAACTGTTCTCCTGACTTTATTATACACCACGATAAAGTTTATACAAGTGTAGCTGGTTATAAGTGACTGCCATGTAAACACAGGACATTACTTCATTGACTACATCAGACAACTTCTGTTTTAATCAAACCACCCCACTTTATCCTGAGCAGGGTTGCTGGGGAGCTGGAGCCTATCCCATCAAGCAAACGACATAAGACAGGTACAATCCCTGGACAAGGTGCCAATCTATCGCAGGGTGCATATTCACCACACACAAACACTCAGGCCAATCTAACATCTCCAGTCCACCTAACCTGCATTCTTTGGACTGTGGGGGGAAACAGAAGCACCCGGAGGAAACCGACACTGACATGAGGAGAACATGCAAACTCTACACAGTGAGGACCGGAGACATGAATTCTGGTCTCTTTCACTACAAGGCAGCAGAGATACCACTGCACCACTGAGCCACACTTAATCAAACTACTCTTTTTCATATCTACAATAGTTGTGGCCTACTCATCTAGCCAATATTAAAAAATGTCAGCGGCCTCAAATATTCAGGAATCACTGCTAAAAATACATAAAGGCCACTTCATTCACTATCATTAGAAGCAGTGCCAGGTACAATGCTGTATATGCATCCATTCATAACTTCTACTGCCAAGTCACTGTGAGCCATAGTGTGACTTCAAGGCAGGAGTCACCAATCCATTACAGGAGACACACTCTGGGCCAATAAAGTGCAGCCAGGTAACCTAACTCACAAGTATTTACAATTTATGTGGAGAAATGGAGTAGGAAGGCATGATGAAAATGTGGAAACTCTGCACAGTTATTAGCCCCTGTCCCTGCCACTTAAAGGCACCACTGCCCAGTCAAACAAATGTGCACACCTTTAGGATGTGGAGTGAAGCCACAGAGTCAGGAGGACACCTGCACAGACAAGGGGTGAAGAGGCAGTGACTGGGTGACGAATTGAACCCTGGCGCTACACCAAAGATGCCAACAGTGCCAGCCAATATATACCAGCATCTACTGTACAAGCATGTGCTCCAGTTTAATATCTGGTTAGTCTAACAAGAACGCGCTATGAAAGTTTATTGATGTTTTTTTTATATTACATTCAAAACCAGTTGCATAAACTGTCAACCTTAGTGCAAGAATTATTTTTCCTTAGAATTAAACTGAATATCAAGCAATATCCATAAAAAGCTAACAAAAGTACAGAGGCAAAGCCATTAATGAAATACTGAGCACCCACCCTGTCAACATAGGCAGTCTATCAAAAGCAGAACGAAGAGCAGATATTACATGTCATCACTGTATGTCATACTTCCTCGCTTTTTGGAGGTCCTCCTCAAGGAAATGCTAGGTGTTTTGTAACCATTTTCCTCCTTCAGACCCAACTGCAGTTTCTTGTAGTAGGTTTCATTAAGCACGACATCATCAGTAGGTGTACTTGGTGCCTGCACGCCACTGTCGTAAGGAATGCCTTCATAGAAAGACAAAAGATAAATGAGGTGAAGAGATCATCATGAATTGAATATCCATCCATCCATCCATTTTCCAACCCACTGAATCCGAACACAGGGTCATGGGGGTCTGCTGGAGCCAATCCCAGCCAACACAGGGCACAAGGCAGGAACCAATCCCGGGCAAGGTGCCAACCCACCGCAGGACACACACAAACACACCAAGCACACACTAGGGCCAATTTAGAATCGCCAATCCACCTAACCTGCATATCTTTGGACTGTGGGAGGAAACCGGAGCGCCCGGAGGAAACCCACGCAGACACAGGGAGAACATGCAAACTCCACGCAAGGAGGACCCGGGAAGCGATCCCAAGTCCCCAGGTCTCCCAACTGCGAGGCAGCAGCGCTACCCACTGCGCCACCGTGCCACCCTGAATTGAGCATGCCAAACGTAAAAATTCCAGCAAATACAAGAAAGAGTTATAAGATGTTAATAAACGTGAACACACACTCATCAGCTTCTTTAATAGATACTCTTATCCAGTACTGAGTAAAACACTCTCTTTGCCACCCAAACAGCCAGAAGGAATGTATTCAACAAGATGGTGAAACATTTCTCACGAATTTGGTCCATGCTGATTCAACAGCATTACACAATTTCTGCAGATTTTTTTGGCCACACAGATACATCAGTAGCAATACTTAGGTATGCATTTGATTTACATTAAGAGCGCCTCATCCATTTTCAACATGGATCACCTTTCCATAGCATACTTGAATCTCTTTGTGAATCCAGGGGAACCACAAAGACACCCTCTGACCATCGCCCCCAACCCCACTCTTTGATCCAAGTTTTGATGTAGCCCAGCACTCAAAGATTCATGGGGGAATAATCCTCCCCTAATTCTTTGATCAAATGTCACTGTATCACCCTGCAATGAGTACTCTCAGTAATTTGGCTCCATTTTAAAGCACCGAGTAAGAGGCCTAACTTGCGCCAAGAAGACATCCTTCACACTGCTGCATTACCACCACCAGTCTGTACCACTGATACAAGGCAGGATGGATTCATGCTGTTTATGCCAATTTTTGGCCCAACCTATTCTGGGAATTACATTGCTCACATTTAATGTGGAGTTTTCAGGAAGTAACTGTTTATAATATTTTAGCCAAAATGCACGTATTTTACACATTTTGACCACACAAATGGATAGCAGACATGTGGATCATGGAGCAGGAGTTACATGAGAATTTTTTTTCTTTTTTCCAAGGACATTTTTCACATTATTTTCCATTGTCTGGAACTGGTCACTTCAGGGTTCTGTTGAGTTTGAATAGAATTTTTTTTCTCTGTTATCTCTAAAAACTACTTGGGGTAAGTAAACTTAAAAAATATCATTTTTGAGTGGAGTATTCTTTTAAATTACACAGACATCTCTCTCTTGGTTATACTGAAGCCAAGCTTGCTTTTACAGATATTGATTTGAATCATTCAGGTTGTATGTTTTCTTCTACATTCAACTAGAATTTAACACTTGGTTTCTCTGCAAATAGACATAAGTAATGAATAAAAGCGTTTGAATAACCCATTAGTGAAACCTGCCTTGTTTATTGATAACATCTGCCCCAGTGTGCTTGTTCAAGTCATTCGTTATTTGTTTGGCAATCAGGACAACCCGGCAGGAGATCCTCCTGCTTTCTAAGACTATGTCTTACATGAGTTGTGTTTGATCTGTTAGAATTGTGCAGCACTTTCATGGGTAACGATGAGGTAGCCAGCCTCTAAGATGCACTGACACTGAGGTAGCCAGACACAGTCACCACTGAGATTCTGAGGCTGAGTTGGCTAACTATAGCTGTTGATGAGATATTGACACTAAGGTCACCAGCCTCAGCCCTTGGTGAGAGGTTGTGACACTGAGGTAGCCAGCCTCTGTCATCTCTGACATATTGATGCTGACATAGCCAGTCTCAGCCCTTACAGTCCGTGATAAGAATGAGTGATGAATGAATCTCACATACATGTAGGTGGGCATGGCAGGTAGGGTGGCACCACCATGAAAGCAAATTGGGCATTCGACCAGGGTGCAGATCATGGTGGTGGGGGGGGGGGAGACCCAGCCATACAAGTTAGCAACCAAACAGTCAGTTGACACACTAATAAGCTTGGCCTAGGGCACAAAATAACCTAGCAGCAGCACTGACATTGGGGTGTATACTGTAAGTAAATCAAGTCTAATAATTTAGGCTTTTCCAGCACAAACTTGTCCACCAACGTAAAAGCAAACTTAGAGGTTAAAGTAACTTTTGTAAACATTTTTATATGACACTCATTTGTCATGTGAAAGTGTGCTTAATTGGTTACCAAACATGTTGGAAATATGGAATGCAAAAATAGTCATTATTGTAGACTTGTTTCTATTAATATAAAATAAAGTGTAAGTTAACAGAAAAAGGTTTAACAAAAAATAACTAAAGGGAGTGATTGTTTTCTGTACTGATCGGGATAAAAATAAAATTACATCATCAGAGCAGAAAAAACAAATACACAACTTATACAATGATTAACCTCTTAATTATGAGACCTCAGTGTGGAGATCTGCATTTTCCATTTTAGTATCATGGCTGCATGGGAGCTAACCATGGACAGGATGCCAAGCACACACAAATACATCCAAACTGTTTGTACATTTTTGAGATGAGTTCAAAAATTGGAGTACATGAAGAAGCATGGACGAACACTGCAAACTCCACATGGGCATTAACTGCAGCAGGAATTCAATCCAGGTATTTGGAGCTGAGAGGCAGCAACAATGCTAATTACTGTTTCATTTTTTGTTATTAATCCCATCATTCTGACTATACATTTCCCATCTCGATTTACTTGTAAAAACAACTGACCCATTTTCAATCCATTTTTTTGTGTTTTGGGGAAGCCAGACTCCGCTCTAGCTGTAATCTGTGTAAGCACTGGAGAGAGGACACAGGATGCACTGAAGTAACCACAAACACATACGGGACCACTTTAAAGAAACAAATTAACCGTAAAAAACTGAACTCCCTCGAGAAAACACATGTGAACATGGAGAGAACACATACATTAATTATACTAGGCTTCATGTGTTCTTAGATGCCAAGGTTATCCAAAGCACAACCCACCATGGATGCAGTACTTTTAACTATATCTTGTAAAATGTAGCCATTGATGTTTCAAAAAGTCTTAAAAACCTTTAAGAATTACCATTTGAATTTGCGCCATATTCATTGGTCACTAAGTATGAACTTGAACCACTGGATGTTGGATGAGAATTTAATGAACTTGAGTTTGAAGAAAGGGAAGTTATCGGATGATGGACAGACTGTTTTTTGGTGTAGTTTGTTGCTGTCCTGCTCCATTCTGAAAGAAAAACACACACAAAAAAAGCCAATCACAACTTTACATAAGTGGTGTAAAACATTAAATAAAGTAAACCTAGACACCCCTTTCAAAATTTACTGATTTCAGCCATTTTGTGAATTTGTTTTTCTTATAACAGGGGCCTAAGAGAAGGTTTATGGATGTGGTGAGAGGGGACATGTAGGTGATGGGTGTGACAGAGCAAGATGCAGAGGACAGGAAACGGTCCTATTCAAAGGGGTGGCATGTCATAGGAGTGACATAACAAAGAAGTGAAACCTCAGATATAAATTTCAAACGAGTGACAACCATCCAACCAATCATCCAAGTGGCGACAACGATTTTTTTGGCTAGCGTACTTTCAGTTGTGTTCCCACTCTCTGTTGAAGCAGGATAATAATGGATGAATATCAATTTGTAAAATCCCAAATGGGAAATAACAATCATTATTTCCAGTGTGAGGACAAAAATTGTAATGGTTCCGCAACCCTTCGTGGAGCGACAATTTTCAATTCAATTCGAAAGAAGACGTTTTTTATAATAGGGTGTCATAGACGCCCAGGGATGTTGCCCCGCCGGGATGCAGGAGGAAGCAGGGGACCGGAAATGGGACAATATTTTCCCTGGAACACAGGTGGACCGCCTCCCAGGAATGCATGGGGGTCACGGAGCTGTGAAACTCAACCCTCTGCGAAGATGGAGTCACCGCCAGGGGGCGCCCGGACATGGTTGGAACCTTGGATAGCAGCACTTCCGCCACACCAGGAAGTGAGGTCAGACGGAGCACCTGGAGCCCATCCAGGTTATTATAAAGGGGACCGCCTCCCTCCAGAAGCTGAGCCAGAGTTCGGAGGAAGGAGATGGAGCTTGTGAGGAGGGGAGTGGAGGTCAAAAGAGAAAGAAGAAGAAGAGAAAGAGAGAAAGGAAGAGAGTTGGTGGATGAAGGCATTGTGGTGCTGTAAAGGAGAATAAAGAAGTGTGTTTTGGACATTCTGGTGTCTTTCTGTCTGTGTCCAGGGGTATGCTTTCCACAAGGGAGAGAAAGCCAATCCCAGCAACAATAAACACAAAGTTAAAGCCAATTCTGGAGAGAATGGCAGTCCAGTGCACAGCTCACATACTCATATTGGCCAATTAAGAGAAGTCAATCAACCCAACAGATAGTCTTTAAGGTATGGACAGAAAACTGGACTGTCTATAAAAAAAAGATCACAGGTAGACAAAGATTATCCTTACAGGATTAGGCACAAGGCAGGAAACAAACCCGGATGGATGCCAATCTATTATCATGAAGGTACTAATTTAGATATAAAATACCACTGTGTTTATTTTTTTATCCTAATTTTCGATATATAGTAAATTTTGTATTGTAGAATTTTGCTACTTTAACTAACATTCTTTTTTCTGAAACTGCTTAGTTCAGATAATTACTGCTGAGTTTCACAGCCCATAGTAGCAGCATTCAGCACAAAACTGAAAACTAACCTGAACAGCACAAGAGTCCATTGCATACCTCACACATGCAAAAACACTCACTCATATACACCCATCTTTGGAAAGAAAAGTGGAGTGCCTGGAGAAAAAAACTCAGGGTGGGAATGTTCAAACTCCTTAAAGTAAGTAACAGGAGTGGAATATGAAGCAGCAGCACTAACACTTGGGCCACATGCGGCCTCTTAATGCATTTGGAGTGAAAGAAAAAAAAAATGTATGCTTAATTTTCAGTATGTGCACTGGTCTACTCATCCATTTTCTAATCCACTTATCCAGTTCAATATTGTGGAATGACTGTGCCCAGGTATGCTAAGTAGTATTTTAAACAGTAAATCTTAAATATGAGAAATTACACAGACAAACCCAGATGATACATGATAACATACACAGAACAGGAAATCAACCTTGGTTAGCAAATGTAAATGATATACAGTAAATGAAGTCAACTAATACAACACATTCTTACCTGAGTTTTCAGTAAGTCTCAGTTTTCCACAACACAGATATCTCCTCCACTGTTTTTGAACATTTTCTTTGGTTGCACAGTGGAAAATGAAGATAAAAAATCCTACAAGACAGGTTTGTGTAAACAATAAACATCACATGAATATTCACACTTTGACTTTTTCTTTTAAATCAGTCCCTTTCATACTTGAGTCTAAGTCAGGGTTGTAGGCAGACACAGTCAATCACAGCAGCACCAGTCTCGAAACGGTAGGTTCCAGGGCCTCATTTATAAAGCTTGTGTACACATAAAAAGAAATTTGAAATGTGCATACGCAACTTCTCCTGCAAACTTCGGGATTTATAATAGCAAACCTGATAGGGGAACATGCACTTACTGTATTTACGGCAACTCTGACCCATTTTGGAGAAACTGGGAAATAATGACACCCTTGATCAAGTAGGGAAAAGCAGCCAAATCAATAATGATTCTCACACATAATAATCCTTGTCATTGAGCTGTTATTATAATGTACACTGACATGACAAACATATTAAATCTCAAATGTGAGGAATATGATGCACACACTCCATTTTAGTTCCCTTTAAAGAGGACCAATGCTGCGTATGTGCACTGAAGAACTTTTTTGTTTTTTTTTCATCAGTTTATACTACTTGTTATCACTTCTCAGGGAACTAGCTGACAGGTCAGGAATACCTCAGCCAAATTTTAATCCATCAAGCCCAACTGCTGGAAGCTTTTAAACGACCGATGAAGTGCTACATCCCGTTTTCATATGGTGTGGGTACATATATATATAGCATAACATGTTGTTACCAACATAAAATGGCAATTTGCATCAGTGTTCATTTTCCTAGCATAATCAGAGCACTTTAATTTACTCATAATGTAATAAGGTCTTATTACGAGAATGAAACTGCTTTTGTTAACCGTAAGCAGTTATATTCTATTAACATACAAGTCATCAGTGATGCCAAGATAGGACTAAATCGTCAGGAGTGCTCTGGCAAAATGCCACATTAAAAGGCAGGAGTGCTCTGGCATAATGCCACATTAAAAGGCATCTCCAATTACAAATGCCATTCGCAGATCAAAATCAGAGACTGTAGAAATGTTTTTTTCTCCTAACATTACACGCATTCTCTATGGTGACTAGCAGCCTGCTTCGTCATCAGAGACCTCTTTTTATTTCAGGCATGGTGTGGCTGGAAGTCATGGTATTTACAGCAGCAGTAACATGTTACCATAGAACATATTTAAATTTTTTGCTAACACCCATGCTTAGGCCATCTCTAATTCAGAGACAAGAACTTCTGTCTTGAGCTACTGGATGTGTTATGTGGTTGCACTACCAGCCAATCAAGGTCTGCAGCATCGTGACTGCATAAGAATGAGGTTGAATAACATGGTTTATATATATTGTTGTTTCAGGGTGGAACCGGGTGGGGTATTAGGCATGTTAACAAGCACACATTTACAAGATGATTGTAATTTATAAAGGGTAAACCATGTATGGTATAGCAGGTCCCCAGCTACCCGTTCTAAGGCCAGTTTTTAAAATAAATAATCACCGTGCTCACGGCTTAGTGAGGGGGCGTGGTGGTTGTGTGGCTGAAGCGGTTCTCAGGGCGATTCGCGATGTGGGCGTTTCTCACCTAAGTGCACAGGTGAGAGACCGCTCGCATCCGTGATTGTTCCTGGGGCTGCTGATTTGCTACAGCTGCCATGCCCTCTTGATATATAGAAGCGCGAGTCAGCTAAGGGGGGAAAAAAGAGAGAACAAGAACAAACGGAGGTTGCAGGAGAAGGCAGGAAGCAAGAGAAGAAAGCCGGTGCAGGAGAGCGAGCGAGCGAATGCAGGCTCACGTTGCAGCTGTGCAGGAAGCCTGGGTGTTGGGCCGACACCCGGGAGTAGTAGTAGTGGTCGCTCCCGCTGAGTGATCATGTAGCGGGAGTGACCAGTGATGAAGGGTGGATGACTCTCCGCGTAAGGCTGCGGAAGGCAGCGGGAGTCGGAACTTGGGACGTGGTGTCTCCAGCGTGAGAGCCATGGTCGTTGGGGAATCCCAAGTCGCTGTTCGGTGGTACCTACCGGGGCCAGGGATCAGAGAGATGAACGACGAACAGCAGAGTGAAGAGAAGGCCAGCTGCAGGAAGGGCGACTCCCTTGTTGAAAAGCCCAGACGGGGGAAGCAGAGGAACCGCCAGGTATAAAGGCCCCAGGCTTGTTGTTGTTTTTTTAAAAAGAATGCTGTCTGTATTATTTTAACCTCGTTGTTTTTAAGACGACTTTTTTCTATTTTTTTAACCTCCACTTTTCACTCTTGTTTTTATGGATTTATTTATTGAAGATTTGGAAGCACTGCACTTATTTATTTGGACATTGTTTTTGTTCTGTTTTAAATAAAAGCACTTGGCACTTTTATACACCATCCCCTTGCTATGTTGTTGCCTCACTGCTTAGCTCATTGGTAACATTACCGATGGTGTCGGGGTAAGGGCTCCTGGACAGCAGACGGGAGCATGCAGCAAACCCGCATCGTCACACCATGTAGAAATGTGTGCGCGCCAGGTTTTACAAATCTGCTATTTTGTGGCATACACATTTTCCACTTTTTTTGGCATACATGTATTTTCATGCTCAAAACTAGGCAAAGTATTATAAATAATGCCTCTGCGTACAGAAGTAATCCATTATACGCCACCCAGATGTGCACATTCACTGAGGCAATTCTGAATCATCAGTTAACTTAAAATGTATGTGTTTGGGGCATGGACATTGACAGCCTAGGAATACAAGGGAGAAGTGATTTAATCTTTATATTAGACTGCTCAGGACATACAGCACTTAGTGAAAAATATTGCAGAATTCCAGGAGGAGTGGATGGTCATTTTATTTATAATGGCAATGAAGTTTATGTTGAATTAATTTGTTTTATGTTAAGTTGATATTTATCCCTTACTGTTTGTTCATCTGAAATTGTGTGTTCATATACTGTCTGTAAATTCTGTATGATTCCATTATTATAGCTGGTTATATGGGCAAGCTTTCTTAAACCTGTACTTCACATGTTGATTGTTATACATTTTGAAATTCTGACTTATTTCCAACTTCTTTAAATAAAATTAACAATTGATCACACAAAAATGGATTTGATTTGATTTAAATAATGTGGTGTAGTGGTTACACCACACACGCAAACACACCAAGAACATGCAAACTTAATGAACATACGAAACAAACTGGGATTCTGAAGACAGAAGACATTAACTTAAATTGTGGCTCATTTTAATACTGTTGCAATAGGATGCTAATTCTAAAGAATGACTAACACTGTGTGCATAGTAATTGCATCAGAGCTCTGCAATGTTCAGTTGACACCTCTTGGAAAATACTGCAAAAAAACTGGTCTGGTGCAATTAAGAGTATAAGTAGAGCAGTTTCCAAATTTTTGGCATGCGTACACTGAATATAGCTGCTTCAAAAGGTTCCAATTTGTGAGAGTGATTTACAATTATATATACAGTGTGCATACATATCTTATAAGCAAATGTCTATGCATGGAAGTGTGTGTGTCTGTCTGTCCGGCCTGGAAGTGAGAGGTGGAGACGGGGTAAGGGCTCCAACTCCGAGGATACACAAGTGAGGCCAACACATCGGCAAAATGGTATCCCTTTTACTTTTTCTCCCACCGCTAATACACAAACAAGGCGAGCATATCAGCAAAACGAAATCTCCAATGAAAGACAAAGTTGCTTATCCGCTAATACACAAGCAGCAAAATGAAACATCTTAGGAGAGAGATGACAAAAGTAGTTCCTTTCAATTACCTGACATCTCTACATTTCAGTTTTTTTCTGACGATTTCAATAATTTCTAGAACCCCATGTTTTTACAGCACAGGCTTACTTAGCTAGTGTAAGCAACTACAGCAATTTGCACTACAGCATGACAATACATCTTATAGATAAGGCCATAATGATTAGACTAAGGAGCCACAGAAATTACATCTTGTTGTTACATACTAGAAATTATTTCTGGGTATCCAAGATGTTTGACATACACATTCATACAGTCCATATATACACAGCACTCAAAGTAAATTTTCCTCTGTTTGTATTTTCAGGCAACCAATACCTTATTTACCTTGCAGTGTGTTGAAAATTGTAAACAGATACATAAATGGTAAGTTGGCATCACCCCATGCAAACAATGCAAAACCCCAGGTGATTCCTAATAAGAACGTCAGGCCTGCCACACTTTTCATGTCCCGAAAGGTATTTCTCTGAAGGTGGTTGTGCTTCTGAGTCTTAATCCTGCACAGCTGGATCAGCACAACGATAAACATTCCAAGGTTTATAAGGAACACCACACAGAAGTAGGCCACAACGGATACGTAAAATGCAGTGTCATTTTTGATCCAGCAGCTGTATGACAAAGAAAAACAAAACATTGATAAATAAAAATACATCTAGTTTTCTTTACTTCTAATTAGCATTGCAGCAGTCTCCATATTAAAGCAGTCATTTTCATTTTCACTTTCCATAAAACAGAAAAACAGTTTTGCTGGCATGATAATTTGTTTATTACAAAAACATAAAAATGCATCAGCTCTCTATGAATAATGATACATTTCTGAGAAAGAAATCTAATCTGAACAACAGTACAGTGTTCCCATTTTCCTCCTTTGGTCTTTTGCAGATACTCTTCTACTACTTTGATAGTGTGGCCATTTTCACCTGGGATGGATGGACTGTTTTCATTCAAGTTGTGTTATCTAGACTGCACAATTCTTGAATAGCGACCCCCTAGTAGTAAATATGAATGGCTTCTTATTGTTCAGACTGCTCACTGTATTCCTCTGCACCTGTAGAAGAATTTCATAAAACCTGGCAGGAGTTTTCTATATGGATTTAAATATAAATAGTTGGTTCTATACAACAGGAGTAAGAAAATGAGACCACTGGAAAATTTTAGCCATGTTTGTGTTAACTTTAATTTTGTGTTTCATGCAAAGCTGGAAATTAAATAATAAGTTAATGAAAAAGCAAACAAGTGGAATAACTAGTTCATTTAGCTATAGCCAGTTCTGCCATTTGAGTTTTAGGACACTGTAGTCAGTGTGGTGGAGCATTTCCGGAGTCTGTGGCATGTTTGAGCTTTTGCGGCTGTTTTGTCAAAATAGTTCAACTTAGACCTTGTGAGTGTAGGTGTGTGGGAGGAAAGCCATGTAGCCACAGAGAACTTAAAGTAGGGAATTGTCTAACTGCTCATTAAGTGCACAAGCACAACGCAGTTAGCACAGCCATCCCTCAATGAGGCTCCAAAGATGATTTAGTTATTTAGTTCCCATTATTTATGGGAAAAAAGAAAAATGAAAAAATAAAAGCAAGAGAAAATTGAGGAGAAAGGGAGAGCAGGGTTGGGCCAGCGCCATTGGGAGCCAGGGATGCCCCACGGGGAGCGAGAGGAACAATTCTCTGGGGCAGATCAATTTCTGCTGAGCAGCTGTGTGATTGTGGGTTTCAGGACCTTCAAAAGTAGTAGGACTTATACGGTTCCAGGGGGCTACTGACAGAGGTGGCAGCTAGGTAGTCCCATGTGAGTGAGCAGGCAGGGAAGACAAGAGAATGGAGCACTGGAGATGTGTTTGATGAAACTTGAACCTGACTGTGGTTTTATTCCTGATTTTATCTATTTATTAAAATCGATTTATTTATTGTTTCAACTTTCTCGCCTCACAATTTTAGGGATCAGTTATTGAAAGAATTCAAACTGCACAGCACTTTGGACATGGTTCATTTGTTTAAATAAACACTTGCTGTTTGTTTCCTCATCTGCCCTGGTCCATCTCGGTTACGACTATCAATGTCCTAGAAAAAGCAACAAGTCCATAGCTGCAGGCACTGGGGCATCACAGTCAGCATTTTTTAAAGTTTTGCATTTATTCTACTTGTGACAGGCATCTTATTGGCATACTTGTTGACTGTCACTATAGAAGATGTCTGGATACTGGAGCACACCAACTACCCTTCTGTTTTCAATATACTGTATATGCAAACTTAAACTTTAAATAATGATAATCCATCCATCCATTGTCCAACCCGCTGAATCCGAACAGGGTCACGGGGGTCTGCTGGAGCCAATCCCAGCCAACACAGGGCACAAGGCAGGAAACAATCCTGGGCAGGGTGCCAACCCACCGCAGATAATGATAATCTTTAAGTTTAAATATTTCTATTTTCCGTGACAAGTCCAAATCGCATTATTTTCTTTATAGTCTGTTGTTACTTTCAGTATTTGCCTTTTCTTTCTTTGGTTCCTGCAATATGTTTAATTTTCAAATCTTCCAAGCCAAAAGTTTTGTCTTTCATTCTTTTTATTATACTCTTTAATGCTTTTTCTGTCAATTTAACTTCATGGAAGCTCTTTTTGTCCTGTGTGGTTTCTGATGTGATCTTTCCTATAAAATTAAAACTCAAGGGTGACGATAAGTTTTACATTACCAAAATTTTAATAATAAAACAACTAAACATTATATATTTTGGTTTTCTGTCAACACTGAAAATGTCACACATTTTTTTTCCATTATCGCTGTCATTCTATTTTGCCCCCTCTCCTGTGAAAGTTCCTGTTGCTTGCTTAAGACCTGGAAAAAAAGGATGCATATCCCATTGCTCTTCTCTGATCAAATAAATATTTTGCAAAGTATAAATGTGGTTTTTACCATTTTATAATACATTAATTGATATGAACAGGATTTCTCAAACAACCAAGGTTGATGGGATACCTGCCTTGCAACCGATTTCAGGGGCAGTTACATCAAAAGGATTGCACTGCGCCCTTTAACTGGAACAACGTCCTTTCAGCTGAAGGTCTGCAAAGCTAAAATGCATACTTCACACTTTACACCCCAAGTATCCCATGAGATAGTTCAGCCTTAGAGAAGAACAATGAGGTGCACAAGGCAAAGCGACCATATGTAAAAGCAACATATTTACATAAATAGCTGAAATGAATGGTTAACTGGTCACTAGCTCCAAAAGGAAGAATTCTGTGCTAGCAAGTGGGATTCAGCCAGGGCCCCAGAAGTATTTTAGGAGAAGTAGATGTTAATATGGCTGCTTTAGCATTAAGGTTTGCTCCTGTTTTGTGGTTTGCGCTTTTTGTATTTATAAAATTCACGGTTTTGATTGCCTGCTGTTTATTCAGGTTTCTGATTTTGGATTTGTTTGCTTTGGTTCCCTCTTTTGTGAAACTGCCATGGTTTTTGTGCAGGCTGTTTGAAATTCACTCAATAAATATTTACATATTAAAGGAACTTTATTTAGTTTTCCTGGGCTAGAAGTTATTTATAGTGTTTCGCTCTCTCCCTTTGATATTTGTGACTTTTAATCCTTTGCTCCACATTCAAGACTGTGCAGGCCATAATCCTGCCTCATGGATTTGGGGCCAGGCTGCCTGAGGTGGTGAGATCGACTCTTTTGTTGTAGATCTGTGATGGAGTGCAGGTGTGCCATGGGTTTTTTGAGACTTGCTCCCTTTTTGAACTTTATGGCAGATGACAACATAACAAACAGCTTTGGCTACAGTACAAGTGGGTACCACAAGATGCAATAGGAAGCTGAGACACATATGTAAATGGCAGAAAGAAACCCATAGGCTACTTTTATGGTTGACTGTGTAACGTCACTGTGAAATACGGACATTATGAAACAAAATATAATAGCCTCTATCCTTAATGAAGGGAATACCTGAATAAAGACTAACCATCACTACTGCTTTGTATTTACTCTAGGCTGATGATGTGTATAATCTTATAGTTAGGGTAAAAGCCAGCAAATGCATCCTCATATTCTTTTCTGATAAATGGTGTTACTCCAAATAGAAATCCGTAGTATACATTTGCCAAGCAAATGCACACAAATATATATAGCATAGGAATTCTTAACTGAACAAAATTCTAAATCAGAAGAAGCTGAAACCTAACACATCTGACAAAAGACAAGAATTACCATTGGACAAATGACTAGTCTATTGTAGTATTTAATGCTGCAATCATTAAAAATTATTTTCCAACAAACCTTTAAAAGCTATTACTAGGCTTTACATCACACAGATAAATAGTAGCTATGAAAGCCCATTGTGTGGAGTAATGGACAATGTTTGATAAATAATAAATGTATCAAATAAACTATTTGTTAGAAAACTTACAATTCATCTGTGTAGCCATCTGAGACTTTGCTGTATGTTACCAGTCCATAGTTGCCTCGGCTTATTCCAATAACAATTGCAATCACAACTGCAGGAAGTCCTGTGGAAGCAGAATAACATTTCTTTAATGAAGAAGTTCAAAAAGTGAAACTCAGTAAGCTAAGCCTCATTTTTGTCCATTTCCTGTCATAACTTAAATCAGCTTCATTCAATTTCTATGTACTACATATTAAATTAAATCTGGCTTGCAGAATTTATGTATCTGAAGAAATAGTTGTGTTCTTTACATAAATTACAGCACAATAACTCCTGAAATGTACCCAAAAACACGCTATGATTATACTTATTGCTGCAGGTGTTGGAATATAGTTCCTAGCAGCATCAAAGTATGACTGTATTTGTTAGGAATAACAGAAAAATGGTTATCAAATACCCAAAACTAATATGTACTGTACTGTATAGTCTTACTGTTTTGAAAGATGAAAATTTATTTTTTTCTCACTTTTCACTGTTTTTAAATAAGTCATTATAGCATCAACATTCTTCACTCAACACACTTGTATCATATGTCTAAGTGAAGGAGGGACGTTGTTCTTTATTTTAATATATACAGCTGTTTAGTGAATTGCTCAGTGTATAAACATTATAACATAAGATGCAACATCTCTAAAAAATTTAATTTGTAAAGTATGCCAATACAATAAGCATGATATATAACATCACTTATCATGCAATAACACAAAGAACCGAAAAAATTGAAATGAAAAAATACTACATCTGAGGAAAAGAAAAAGTGTACATCAGAAAAAAAAACATTTTATACATACTGTAAATGCATATGATTAACCTACTTCGTGAAAGTATAAAAAACAGTTTTGAAGTGAGGAATTATTTCAAAAAATTTATGAGCAAAAGTTAGGCTAGCCAGGCAGACTAATTTACATTGCTTGTATTCAGTTTTTTCCAGAGTAACAGAGTAACTCTTTTCAAAGCTGATAGGTTACAGTTTTTTAGTTGTCATACTGGAGAAACACTTGCTCATCCCTTTGATATGAAAGAGTCCCATCGAAATGATGCCAAACAGAGGCTGCAATGCAGTTACTAAAAAATAAAAGTGGCTTTGCATTAGAAAACTATACATCTGATTCTTTATTATAGGATAACAGCCTGCCTACTGAAAGAAAAGCAATCATAGTAATCCTGAGGACTAATACACCCTCAACCATGGTGAGCTGGGTCATTCTTACTGTTACTCAGTTGAGTTTGTGATCTACAAAAAATGATTGACTATACAGTACTAGAATAAAATGTTTGGGCTCATTCAATAGCTCATAGACTGGGAATTTCACAAGTCTGACTGCATAAGGACCTGCATATCACTTTCATATAAAATCAGGAACACAAATAAGAGACAAACAATGCATGACCTATCAAGTAATTGCTGTGGTACATCCACTTGAAAGCTAAATATCCCCGCAATTTTACCTGATAAAAGTCTGACCTGTGAAACCTAAACCTCTCGGTTGAGTAGAACCTATTTTGATAGGCTGTGAAGGTAACGGAGAGTTACATTTTCAATGGGAAAATAGTAAACTTCAAGTATAAAAGTAAGTAAACTATTTTATGCATTTTATTAGTTAGCCATATTATCTTGTCATGCTTCCATTCCAACTATATAGTGTACGCTATGTAAGATTTCAACAGGCTTTAATTGAAGAACATCATTTTCTATCCATACAACAATTCATTTACTGCACTTTCAAGATACATGAGGTTCCATATTTTCAACAGAAACATATAACAATACAGCAGTTGCTAGTAACTGCATTTATTTTTTTTCTTCTGTCCAGAGGGTCAATTTAGCCCTACAATAATTCTACCATTAGTATGACTGAAACTTCAGAGGAAAGGTTACTCTTACCTACAGTAAATAATGAATATAATGAATACAGTAAAGTATGCCAGAAACCCTTATTAAAAAAATTACTTTAATTTCATACATACCCCAGCCAACTATGCAGAATTTCAACATATATCTTTGTATGTAGGTGTTAAACACTTTGACTAGTGCTAGATACATGTGGAAAGCTTCAAGGCCCATCCATGTGAAAGAGGCCAAGAGGAAATAATGAAGGAACACAGCAACAGCAAAGCATAGTCCTGGTACATCCTTGTATATAGCAATCCATGAATCAATAAGAAACACCAGGTTTAAACCTAGCAATGCTAGGCAAAGCTGAATTAAAATTTTGGCAGGATAGTCTTTCCGTATTTTTCTAGGAAAAGAAGACAGACCATTCAGTCAATATTATCTGCAACATATACATAAACTTCAAATTAAAGCAAAGTTTGCAGGTAAAACAAATCACATCTTCGCACCTTTTTTATGATATGTTTATTGGTAATATTTCCCGGCAAAATATGTAAAAACTGGCAGCTCTCTAATTGGTTTGTGTTATTAGCTGAGCTTAGATTTAATCATTTTTGTTTTCCCTTCAAAGTTTCAGGATGGACAATAAAAAATTGTTATTGGTTTTATATTAGGCTGCACTCTTGTTTAGTTAAGGACAGATAGAGAAACAAGTTATTACGAGGTAACAGATTAACAAATAGTGAAAACATGAAAATCATGGACTCGTGGCAAAGCTATTTAAGCAAAACAAACCAATAACAAAAATTTTCAAAAGTGAAAAAAAAAGAAACCAAAATACTAAAGCCTATGATATTTATCCAAGGCTACATGTTAGTTTCACACAACTCCTGAATGCTCTTTGTGTTTTTGTTGCTAATGTTGCAGCTGGCTTGAGTCATTTATACCATATATGTCATTTATCCTTATTTTTCTCCACTGCCTAGACACGGTCAACCATCAGATACTCCTTGCCACTGCCTCACTGGGACTGCTCAAAGATGGTTTAAGTCCCACCTCTTGGGCAGATCCTATCATTTGTCCTTGTGAGGAAAGATGTGAAGGGTGCATCAGGTAAGCATTAGAGGTGTCATACGGATCAGTACTTGGTCATCTCCTCTTTTCTTTACATATCACCTCACTAGACCTATCATCCAGTGCCATGGTTTCTTATTTCAGCAATACGTCAGTGATACGCAGTTGTACCTGTCGGTCTCTGCAGAGGACAACACAGTATCAGCTAAAATCTCTGCATGTCTCACTGATATTGCAACCTGGATGAAGAAGTACTATCTTCAGCTCAACCTGGCAAAGACTGACCTTCTTGTTATATCAGCTTCTCTGTCTATTGAACACCACATCTCAGTTCTGCTTGGCTCACTATCACTAACACCTGCCGAGTCAGTTCACAACCTTGGTGTGGTGATCGATGACCAGCTATCCTTCACTGACTATGTGGCAATGGTTTCTCAGGCTGGGAGATTCACTCCATCCATAAAATCAGATAGTAACTAATAGAGTATGCATTGCAACTAGGGCCAGGGTTTGCTCTTGTCACATCTGGATGGCCGCTGTAGATGATTTAAAATGCCGGGGCACTTTTAGAGTTCAAGCAGATGAAGCAGACACAGGTCCCTTTTCTTTTCAGATCACTATATTTGCTCCTGGTAGAGACAGGCATTAAGTTCATATCTACAGTGCAGTCGATAAGTATATGGAGACACTTCTGAGGCCCTATGTTTCTTCTTACCTGCTTAGAATTGCTGATGAACAGCATCTGGGGATGCCACATCTGTATAGCATTAAATCTCAATACAGAGTCTTTACATATGTAGCTCCAAGCTTGGTAGAACAAGCTGCTCACCTCCATCTGAACTGATGACTTCCTCAGTGGGTTCAAAATTGATAATGGCTTTTGTAGGTTCTTGTAACTAAGAAAGTATAACAAGCCTGCATTTTATTTTGACTTCAGTTTTGTAACTTTGCCCTGTAACGCTTGATCCCAAACTGTTATTCAGACTGATATTTACTTGATTATGTTGTATTCTTGTTATGTTATTTTAGATAAAAGCATCTGCTAAGCAAATAAAGATAAATGCTGCTTAATTGCATATATTTTCATTCATTCTTTTCTATTGAACTTTATAGTCTCTATTACATAAAATCAATTACAAGTTCCCATGTCTGCTAGTAACTGTTTGTGTTATATTAGCCTACACTGTATTGGCTTTTGTTGCTGTTCATTTTACTTGCAAAAGACTACACTTGTTGAGGACTGGTAATGTTAAAATTCTAGGTACAAGCTTCCCACTTTCTTTAGGTTCTATAGATCCACCACAAATATTTCTTTTTAGCTCCCATAATGACATAATAGAATAGAATCATGAAAATTGATGATGGTACTGTTTCCTGTACAATTGGTAATAACATACAAAAAATAAGTAAAGGACCCAAAAAGAACAAGCAATATAGAATTTAAATAGAAAACATAGACAGTACACTGTACAAAATGTAAAATACTGTAAATAAATCATACATTAAAATGGTCAAATAGTAAATGCCAAACAGATATCAAACGATGGTCAACAAATGCAAACATTCACATAATCAATACAATTTAAATGTAATACTAAACACAGAGCACAAAAGAAGGCATAGGGCGGTTGGTGGTGCATTGATTGTTAAACAGACAAAGAAACGTCAGGAAGAAGCAATTAAGCTTTTGGTGCATGTGATCTGAATCCTCTACCTGATGGGAGCTGCTGAATATTTGCATGTTTGGTGATACATGGGATGTATAAGGATTCAGCTCAGTGGTATTTAGTTCCAGTGATCTTTTGCTTCTTTGCAACTACAGGGTGTCAGACAGTAGCATGTTTGTCACACATGCAAGTAAGAATTTCAATGTACTCTGTACACATGACACATCTATAGCTGTACAGCTACTACTACCACTACAACAATATGTCATGTTCATTTCCTTGTTTTCATATCCATAATACCATACCAAAAAGAGATGAAGGATATTTTTGTATAATGGATGGGCAAAATTGGAAAAGCAGATGATGACTGACTACAAACTTCCTTAACTTTCTGTGGAAATATGTGACATCATAATGAGATTATCCAAATTGATATGCAATTTTAGAAAGATACAGATGTACTGTTGGTACCCAGGAATTTAAAATAATCAGTTATGGGTATAAATTGATCATTGATAAACATGGGGAATTTAAGGTCCCATAATTGCATGGGTATAAGTTGATCATTGATATACATGGAGAATTTAAGGTCTCATGATTGCCTGAAGTCCATAATAATCTCCAACGTTTTGGATGTGTTGAGTTGTTGGTCATTGCTAATGCCAAAGTTACAACTCCAAGCAGCAATGTACCGCATTTTCAAAAATTAACTCAGTAATTGTGGTATCATTTGTAAATTTAGGTATAATGACAGAACTATGAAACAAATGTGTATGTGATATACTGCCATAAATGACAAGATGACATGCCACACAGATAAAGTGCCTCAATTACAGGTCTCCATAGGGTGATTCATTTTTCTAGCCTCAAGAATTATGCCTTGGCCCCTGAGATGTTACCTAGCTTCTTTACTTTGCATATTCTGGTCACAACTCTGCCCACAACATAAAGAGAGACAGAAAGAGAGAATGAGAAACAAGGGCATGTATACATGTACTGCTGCACATTCTCAAAGACCTATAGGCAGGGGTATTAGAAGACGTCAAAAAGTTGCCTGAAACTCTGCTGGTAGAGCAGTTTCAGCTATAGAGGGTTAGCAGAAGTTAGATTACATCCTAACTGACAGAGAACAATATATGGTCCCATAGCAAAAGGGGAAGGTCCGCATTTCTCTTTCAAGTATGGCAGCTGGAAAGCTTCATAAGATGCTAGGGGCCTATATGACCTTTGAAAAGCTTGGAAGTGCAAAGTTCTCAGAGCTAACCCAAGTGGCTTTTGTGGCCCAGGAATATTATATACCTTCTCCAGGGGTTGGAAATTATTTTGGAGTCAAGGAGGCATGTCAGGGCAATGATTCAACAGGAATGAGTGCTCAAGGACAGAAAATGAGAAAGCAAGACAAAGAGATAGGAGGAGAATCTTGTTATTTCTTTTTTGTATTTTGGTAGGCTAGTAGACAAGCAGAAACCCCCAAGCCCCAGAGAGGATATAAGGTTTGTTGTGCTCTGCTTACCTTGTACTTCGAGTTCTCATTTTGCTTTATCATGCCGTTATTTTCTATAGTAACATACTATCTTTGCATAACTTTTCAATTCTTAAAAGTGGTTTTGAAGCTACATGAAAGATCTAAAAATTGTATTTGAGACTACTGGATATAACAAAAACAGTATATGATTTTCATTATACAGTAGGTCTGTTAAAACTAATCATTATGAGAAAATTAACAATTTAACTTATTATTTTTTTACTTAAAAATACTTACTCAAATAACAAGTAGGTAAGTATAGTAACTGCAAGAAAAATGCATGAAATGCCACAGCCAATGAATGTGATGTAAGTTAGAACTATATTTGGTTGATAATTTAGTGATGAGCCCTGTTAAAACAAGAAAAGAAAACGAATTTACTGTTATTTGCATTTAATGTAAATATTATATATACAGTCAAGCGCCGGCTCCATTTGGGACTGACCATTTGGCTACATGTCAGTCACAAAGTGTACAGGTTACTGCAACTGAATCTCTGTGGGTGTGGTGGGGGTCACAGGTGTACATACTTACGCTGCTGGTACAGAGTAGCACAAACCACTGTTTGAGTCTCAGCTGCCACTTTTCAACTGTTTTCATGCTGCCCATTCCAACTCTCGCACAGCAGTTTGGAAATGCCTCACAGCAATGCTACTGATACTCCACAGGTGAACCCCTGGTCGTGCTTTGTGGTGATCAAGTAATACTTCATACTCACCATTTATGTACTGGTGCTTCCTGGTGTTCATTATGTCATAGGGAAAATTGCCATTCACTTGTTGGTGCTTCATGACAATTGATCGATACTTCATGGAGGAAAGATTGTGTAGTGTAATAGGATTTAAGAAATTGGTTGCAAATGGAAAGTAACAGCTCATCAATTATTCACACCAACTAATTAGTAAAATAAATTAGAGGGAACATTGGCTGTAAGTATAAATGGGCACAACTCAGTTGGCTGAAAATCAGTGCATGACTGTATGTACTGTATATATATATTTTGAGAGCAAATAACAAAATATATGTAATGCTAAAATCTACGACCTTGAGTGTTCCAGGAATCTCACATTCATGGAGCTAGTGCTAATTACTGTGCCACTCTTCCGTTCTAAAACAAAATATGTAAAATGTGTAAAAACTGACAGTATTACTAATTGTGTATCAATTTACTCACCAAGAGAACAGCAAAGCTTGTAAGATGGTTACACTGGCATGTAGTGCTATTGGCTGTTTTAGTCTTTACAGAGCAACCCGTCTCATCCCATCCTCCTTTAGTCACTAAAAGTCAGAAAAAACAAAACAGCATTTCAGATTAATTTTTATAATGGAGTACTTAATGGAAGATAACTGTGAAAAAGATTTTACTGTGTTTGAATTAACACAATGTCATCATATACCAAAAAAACAGAATAAAATAAAATATGAATAAAATGATATTGGGTTATATTTTAAAGTAAGTAGAATAACTGAAGAGAAAAAGATTGTACCAAAATTCTAAACATCCATTATCCAACCCGCTATATCCTAACTACAGGGTCACGAGGGTCTGCTGGGCCAATCCCAGCCAACACAGGGCACAAGGCAGGAACAAACCCTGGGCAGGGCGCCAGCCCACCGCAGGTGAAAATAATATGAATCATTTTATGCACAATGGCCATATATAAAAGGCTCAATTTCACTTGTGATAAATACACTAATACAGTACATTTTATTTGTAAAGAAAAGTATTGCTACTACATAAAAGAAAACATTTAGGAAATTTACATCTTGCATCATGATAAAAATGTAATAATAAACAGAGGCAATTTCATTTTAAAGTAAATATTCAGGTAAATCTTTAACTTTTAATAAAACTATATTTCAAAACAGAAAAGCCAAATAACTTACAAAATTTGCTGTAGTTCCAGAAAACACACAACACTGTGTCATTGTTCTAAAATGCAAAAATATGTTTTATTCTTTGAAAGAAATTAAAGTTTACAGTGATCAGAATTTTAAATTTTTAAATTGAAAATACCTTTGCTGTGTTAATATTCTTGAAGAGAACAGTAACGTTATCTTTCAGATTTGTAAGAGATATGTTAGGCACATTTGCTCCCACCACAAAACTATTTAGAGAGAAATTTGCACGGGAATTATCCTTTAAAACAAAAAGAAGTATATAATTGCAGATAGGCATATATAACATAACAGAAAATAAAGTCAACTATATTGTAAATTAGTTCTGTATGGTATACTAAACAATAAACTGAAAGGTTTTGAATAGATTTGAACAGAGACCATTGTGCTGTTGCTAGCTTTGATGGGTTGAGACCATTATTAGAACAGGTTAATAGTTAAACAATGGCTTAATGCTGAGCTGAAAATCAAATGATATCAAGGCACTTTCTCAAAACAAACATGGATTTATCTGAGCTTCAACTAAACATCTCTGTGGCTCAATATTCTACAACCATATTTTAAACTGATATTGAATTATATCTGACCTGTGTCTACCAGAGATATTTATATTATGAATTAAATTTAATGATGAATAGCTAAAGTACAAGTACTTCACCATCAGAACTGTTAATGACTGCCAAGACGCGCTCTGCTCTGTAACCCTGTACTTAAACCTTGCTGTTACCTAGCTGCTGTAGAAGGTGCAAACTCATAAAATGTTAGAATTTCATTGGACACTGCCCAAGACAATCCAGCAATTAACAGATATGTATCTCACAGCTTAGGGATTGTTTAAATATTTTCATTAAATATATATTTGATTAGAATTGAATATGATTGGTTATGTTACTTAGAACAGTACAAGCATCATATAATGCAGTGACCTGCTACTGGGTTATGTGGCAAATGGCAAGTCTAAATTGGCCTCATATGGGTTTTTGTCTTGTAATGGACTGACTATACTGGATAATGAATGATCAGAAAATTACAGAAGGATGAATAATATAAATCTTAGATTATAAAAACTTAACTGTTGATGAATACAACCAGCAACAAATAAATAGCTGCAAAAATAGGTAGTCTACATGTCCAATGACATCAGGCAGGCCTGGCTTCCTTAAAAAAGGCAGTAGAGATGTCTTTCTTATCTTCTTTATTAGGCTTAACAATATGTGTATTGAGTTAAGTGTTAAAAAGCATTCACCTAAAATGTTTCTTATCTGAAAAACTATATTATCATGATAAACAAGGAACTGCAAGTAAAATTTTATGATCAGCTCAAAATGGAATGTGTCCTCTCTCTATTTTTCTGCAGTTTTTAGCAGTTTTGCCTCTGTTTTGGGAAGATACAATTATCACTGGAATTGCTTGTTATTGTAGCTTTGATACAGCTTACAGCTTACTGCCTGATAACACTTTTTATATTGAACCTTTAATCACCCAACTCAGTTAAATATTTTAAGTAGATGTGTCAGATGCCTGACTTTGGCTGAAATGATTAATGATTATTGACATTGTCATTGTTTTTTATGTCTGAGTTTAATCATGCAGTTTTGCTTTCAGCTTTAACATGACATGTGCAACGTATGCAAACATTTTTAATATTACACAAAAGTGAAAGTATTTTTCCCTTAGTGAAAAGCTTAAACTGAAACAAATTTACATCTAAACCATGTGTTTCAATCAAGTTCGTCCTAATAGGATAGTAGACATATTATGCATTTTGCTAATGACTTTATCCAATTCTGCTTAAAACGTTCATTATATAATTGCTTATGTATTTTTATGGTTAAGGCATAGGTTAAGTGACATATTCAGGGACTCGCATTGAGTTAGAAGCCAAGATTTAAATAACGGCCCGCAAGCTACTACCCCACAGATAATGGCTCCACAGCTGTCAGCTTTAGGCTACCACTGGTCTTTTTCCCAAAAAAATCTTGTTTCATCTGTTAACCCCAACCAAGCTACTGAGAGCACAATTGCCACTGAGAGATTAAGGACATGCTAATGCCAGATATAAGACTGACAAATGTTTGGTTACATAAAAGCAAACAGTCACATGCTTTTCAGAAAAGCTTAATAGAAATATGAAACTTAATGAATTAAACTTCTAATCCGACTTAATAAAAGTAAAAGTGCCTGTGTGTCCATTTGTTTCTTATGCCCCTGTTACATGCCATTTGTATGAGATTCATAAAAACAGTTAAAATATTTGTTATGAGCCATGGAATGAAAATACAATGCATTTTATTACTATATAGATTACAAAATACATTCTAATAGATAGTGCACTGCAATTGTTAACACTGAATATACTGACATCTGTGTTGATATGAGATTTCAACCTATCCTGGATGGTGAGCACAGCAAGTACTAAATAATATTGCATCATACAGGAACAATTTTGATAATATCCATTAAATACAGATTTACTGTTCTGCATATTTCACACTGTGAAAAATTATTAATGAATTACAAGTATGGGATGAATTCTTTTTTTATATTTATTATCAAAGAATGCGTACTGAAGTCAGTTATACCTGAAATACGTAGGTTTTTTTAAAAAAGTTAAACTGGACCTTGGACACCAACTCTCTGTTTCCTTGTGAAACATTTGACAAAAGTGAAGCTGGAAAGGTAACACTTCCTCCATCAAAGAAAGATTGTGAACTTCCCAGAGTGACCTTTCATTAGAAAAAAGAAAACATAGTTAGCAGAATGTAAGCTTGAATAACTGCATGTTCATTTTTTAACATCAAACAAATTCTAAACAGAAAAAGTCACAGGTCATTTAAAGAAAACAGTCTTTTTAACAAAAATTAAGAGAAGCAGGAAATTGATTCTGTATATATATATATATATATCCATCCATCCATCCATCCATTTTCCAACCCGCTGAATCCGAACACAGGGTCACGGGGGTCTGCTGGAGCCAATCCCAGCCAACACAGGGCAGGGAACCAATCCTGGGCAGGGTGCCAACCCACCGCAGGACACACACAAACACACCCACACACCAAGCACACACTAGGGCCAATTTAGAATCACCAATCCACCTAACCTGCATGTCTTTGGACTGTGGGAGGAAACCCACGCAGACACGGGGAGAACATGCAAACTCCACGCAGGGTGGACCCGGGAAGCAAACCCGGGTCTCCTAACTGCGAGGCAGCAGCGCTACCACCGCGCCACCGTGCCACCATATATATATATTTATACTAATTAATAAAAGGCAAAGCCCTCACTGACTCACTGACTGACTGACTGACTGACTGATTCACTCATCACTAATTCTCCAACTTCCCGTGTAGGTGGAAGGCTGAAATTTGGCAGGCTAATTCCTTACAGCTTACTTACAAAAGTTAGGCAGGTTTCATTTCGAAATTCAACGCGTAATGGTCATAACTGGAACCTCTTTTTTGACAATATACTGTAATGGACGGCAGCTCGATGGCTGTGGGAGGCGGAGTTGAGTGTCACATCATCACGCCTCCCACGTAATCACGTGAAAAGACTGTGAACGCAGTAGGGAGAAATGAAGGAAGAGCCGCAAACATAGAAGAACAAAAAATTCATTAAACAATTGAGAAGGGAGCGAAACAATAAGAAGCAAGCGAATGAAGCATACAAGCATCTTCATAAGGGAAACAAAGCACGGTGTAAAACGTAAGTTTAAATTAAGTTTATAGAAACTCTCCCGCTGCAGATTGTAATAACATATTCGCGAGATAAAAGAACGCAGTAGGGAGAAATGAAGGAAGAGCCGCAAACAGCGAAGAACAAAAAATTCATTAAACAATTGAGAAGGGAG